>NW_024055591.1:0-83034 GCF_902713615.1 Scyliorhinus canicula | reverse complement strand
TGGGTCAGTTCCCTCCCCAGAATTGAGCTGTCCAGATATTGGCGTGTGACTTTCCACTGTCCAGTTTTGTATGGTCGGTTCGATGTCCAGATTTGAGTGTGCCTTCACATATACATATGTGAATGATTCGTTCCCTGTTTAGGTTTGAGTGTGCCTTCACATATACAGATGTGAATGGTTCAGTCCCTGTTTAGGATTGAGTGTGCCTTCACATATACAGATGTGAATGGTCAGTTCCCTGTTTAGGTTTGAGTGTGCCTTCACATATACAGATGTGAATGGTTGGTTCCCTGTTTAGGTTTGAGTGTGCCTTCACATATACAGATGTGAATGGTTGGTTCGCTGTTCAGATTTGAGTGTGCCTTCACATATACAGATGTGAATGGTTGGTTCGCTGCCCAGATTTGAGTGTGCCTTCACATATACAGATGTGAATGGTTCGGTCCCTGTTTAGCTTTGAGTGTGCCTTCACATATACAGATGTGAATGGTCAGTTCCCTGTCCAGATTTGAGTGTGTCTTTCCCCTGTCCACTTGTGAATGTGTCAGTACCCATCAACATTTGAGTGTGTCTTTCCCCTGTCCAGTTGTGAATGGGTCAGTTCCCTGTCCAGATTTGATTGTGTCATTTCCATGTCCAGTTGTGAAGGGGTCAGTTCACTTTCCAAATTTGAGTGTGTCTTTCCCCTGTCCAGTAGTGAATGGGTCAGTTCCCTCTCCAGATTTGAGTGTGTCTTTTACCTGTCCAGTAGTGAATGGGTCAGTTCCCTCTCCAGGTTTGAGAGTGCCTTTTCCATGTCTAGTTTTGAATGAGTCAGTTCCCTCGCCAGATTTGAATGTGTCTTTTCCCTGTCCAGTAAGTGAATGAATTACTTCCTCCTCCAGATTGGAGTGTGCCTTTCCACTGTCCAGTTGTGAATATGTCAGATCCCCATCCAGATTTGAGTGTGTCATTCCTCTGTCTAGTTGTGAATGGGTCAGTTCCCTGTCGAGATATCGGCGTGTCTTTCCCCTCTCCTGTTGTGAGGGAGTATTTCCCCTCTCCATTAGTGAATGGGTTAGTTCACTCTTCCAGATTTGAGTGTGTCTTTCCCCTGCTCAATTATGAATGGGTTCTGTCTGTATCCAGATTTGAGTGTACCTTGCGCCTGTTCACTTGTGGAAAGGTCAATTTGCTGCCCAGAGTGTGACTTTCCCCTGTCCAGATTTGAATGTGTCTTTCACCTGTCCAGAAATTGAATGAGTTACTTCCTTCTCCAGACTAGAGTGTGCCTTGCCATTGTCCAGTTGTGAATGGGTCAGTTCCCTATTCCAGATTTTATTGTGCCTTTCCCCTGTCCACATATGAATGATTAGGACCCAACCCATTTTGAGGGAATCTTTTCCCTGTCCAGCTATGAGTGGGTCAGTTTCCTCTCCAGATTTGAGTGTGTCCTTCCCCTGTCCAGTAAGTGAATGAGTTCCTGCCTTCTCCAGATTGGAGTGTGCCTTTCCATTATCCAGTTGCGAATGTGTCACATCCCCGACCAGATTTGTGTGTCTTTTGCCCCTGCACATTTGTGAATTGGTCCCAAATTTGAGTATGTATTTTCCTGATCCAGTAATGAATGGGTCATCTACGTGTCCAGATTTGATTTTGCCCATCGTCTGTCCATTTGTGGTTGGATCAGTTCCCCTCCAGATTTGAGTGTGTCTTTCCCCTGTCCAGTTGTAAATGGGTCAATTCCCTGTCCAGATTTGAGTGTCTTTCCCCTGTCCAGTTGTAAATGGGTCAATTCCCTGTCCAGAGTTGAGTGTGTCTTTCCCCTGTCCAGTTGCAAATGGGTCAATTCCCTGTCCAGATTTGAGTGTGTCTTTCCCCTGTCCAGTTGTAAATGGGTCAATTCCCTGTCCAGATTTGAGTGTGTCTTTCCCCTGTCCAGTTGTAAATGGGTCAATTCCCTGTCCAGATTTGAGTGTGTCTTTCCCTTGAGGGCGGATCTTTGCCCGAAACAGCTTTGATTGTGTTTTTCTTTTGTCCAGAAAGTGAATGGTCAATTCCCTCTCCAAATTTGAGTGTTTAGCCCTGTCAGTTCCCTGTCGAGATTTCAGTGTGTCATTCCACTATCCTGTTGTGAAAGTATTGTTGCCTGTCTAGATTTGAGTGTACCTTTCCCCTGTCCAGTTGTAAATGGGTCAATTCCCTGTCCAGATTTAAGTGTGTCTTTCCCCTGTCCAGTTGTGAATGGGTCAGTTCCCTCTCCTGATTTGAGCATCCCTTTAACCTGCCCAATTGTAACCGATTCAGTTCCCTCTCCGGATTTGAATGCGCCTTTCACTGTCCAGTAAGCGAATGAGTTACTTCCTTCTCCAGATTGGAGTGTGCATTTTCAATGTTCAGTTGTGATTTAGTCAGTTCCATCTTCCAGATTTGAATGTGCCGTTCCCCTGTCCAGTAAATTAATGAGACAGTTACTGTTGTGGTTGGAGGATGCCTTTCCACTGTCCAGTTGTGAATGTGTCAGATCCCCGTCCAAATTGGAGTGTCATTCCCCTGTGCAGTTGTAGATGGATCAGTATCCTAAACAGCTTTAATTGAGTTTTTCCTTTGCCCAGAAAGTGAATAGTCAATTCCCTCCCCAGATTTGAGTGTGCCTTTCCTCTATCCACTTGTGAGGGAGTCTTTCTGCTCTCCAGTTGCGAATGGGTCTGTTTTGAATGTGTCTTTATCCTGTCCAGCAGTGAATGGGTCTGTTCCCAGTCCAGATGTGAGTGTGCCTTTCACCTGTCCAGTTGTGAGGGAATCTTTCCCCTATCCTGTTGTGAATGGGTCACTTCCCTCCTCCAGTTTTGAGTGTGTTTTTCCCCCCAACGATTGTGAATGGGTCAGTTACCTGTCTCGATTTGAATAATTTTTCCCCTATCCAGTTGAGGTTGGGTCAGTTTCCTTGGCAGATTTGGGTGTGACTTTCCCCTGTCCAGCAGTAAATGGGTCTGTTCCCAGTCCAGATGTTTGTGAGCCTTTCACCTGTCCAGTGGTGGATGGGTCAGTTCCCCAAACAGAATTGATTGTGTCTTTCCCCTGTTCTGCGCTGAATGGTCAATTCTCTTTCCAGGTTTGACTGTGCCTTCCCTCTATCCAATTATGAATGGTCAGTTCCCTGTCCAGTTTGAGGGAGTCTTTCCCTCATCCAGTTGTGAGTGGGTCAGATCTCTCTCCAGATTGGAGTCTGCCTTTCCCCTGTCCAGCTGTGAGTGGGTCAGATCTCTCTCCAGATTTGAGTCTGCCTTTCCCCTGTCCAGTTGTGAGTGGGTCAGATCTCTCTCCAGATTTGAGTCTGCCTTTCCCCTGTCCAGTTGTGAGTGGGTCAGATCTCTCTCCAGATTTGAGTGTGCCTTTCCCCTTTCCAGTTGTGAGTGAGTCAGATCTCTCTCCAGATTTGAGTCTGTCTTTCCCCGGCCCAGTTGTGAGTGAGTCAGATCTCTCCTGGAGATCTCTCTCCAGATTTGAGTCTGCCTTTCCCTTGTCCAGTTGTGAGTGAGTCAGATCTCTCTCCAGATTTGAGTCTGCCTTTCCCCGGCCCAGTTGTGAGTGGGTCAGATCTCTCTCCAGATTTGAGTCTACCGTTCCCCGCCCCAGTTGTGAGTGGGTCAGATCTCTCTCCTGACGTGTGTGTGCCTTTCCCCTTTCCAGCTGTGAGTGAGTCAGATCTCTCTCCAGATTTGAGTCTGCCTTTCACCTTTCCAGTTGTGAGTGAGTCAGATCTCTCCTGGAGATCTCTCTCCAGATTTGAGTCTGCCTTTCCCCTGTCCAGTTGTGAGTGAGTCAGATCTCTCTCCAGATTTGAGTCTGTCTTTCCCCGGCCCAGTTGTGAGTGAGTCAGATCTCTCCTGGAGATCTCTCTCCAGATTTGAGTCTGCCTTTCCCCTGTCCAGTTGTGAGTGGGTCAGATCTCTCTCCTGACGTGTGTGTGCCTTTCCCCTTTCCAGCTGTGAGTGGGTCAGATCTCTCTCCAGATTGGAGTCTGCCTTTCCCCTGTCCAGTTGTGAGTGGGTCAGATCGCTCTACAGATTGGAGTATGCCTTTCCCCTGTCCACATATGAATGGTCTGTTCAGATTCCAGTTTGAGGGAGCTTTTCACCTGTCCAGTTGTAAATGTGTGAATGGGTCAGTCCCCTCTCCAGATTTGAACGTGCTTTTCACCTGTCCAGTTGTGAATGTGTGAATGGGTCAGTCCCCTCTCCAGATTTGAACATGCCTTTCACCTGTCCAGTTGTGAATGTGTGAATGGATCAGTCCCCTCTCCAGATTTGAACGTGCCTTTCACCTGGCCAGGTGTAATTGGGTCAGTTCCCACTCCAGATCAGTGTGTGGTTCACCGCCAAGTTGAAAATGAGTCAGTTCCCTCTCCAGATTTGAATGTGTCTTTCCCTGTTCAGTACGTGATTGAGTTACTGCCTTCTCCAGATTGAAGTGTGCCTTTCCCCTCTCCTGTTGTGAATGGGTCAGTTCCCTCCTCCAGATTTGAGTGTCTTTCCCCTATCCTATTGTGAATTGGTCAGTTACCTCTCTAGATTTGAGTGTGTTTTTTTCCCTGTCCAGTTGTGGTTGGGTCAGTTCCCATGGCAGTTTGGAGTGTGTCTTTCCACTGACCTGTTGCGAATGAGTCCATTCCCTCTCCAGATTCAAGTGTATATTTCCACTGTCCAGTTGTAAATGTGTCAGTTCCTTCCCCAAATTTGAAATGAAATTAAATGAAATGAAAATCACTTATTGTCACAAGTAGGCTTCAAATTAATTTACTGTGAAAAGCCCCAAGTTGCCACATTCTGGCGCCTGTTCGGAGAAGCTGCTATGGAAAGTCCCACTCTCCCCGAGTGTGTCTTTCCCTTGTCCAGTTGTGAATTGACGTTTCCCTCTCCAAATTCGTATGTGCCTTTCCCCTGTCCAGTTGTGAACGGGGCAGTTTCCTCTCTAGATTTGAGTGTCCCTGTTTACTGTCCAGTTATGAATGTGTCAGTTCCTTGGCCACATTTGAGTGTGTCTTTCATTTATACAACTGTGAATGGTCAGTTCTCCCTTCCAGTTTGCCTGTCCCCTATCCAGATATGAATAGTCTGTTCCCCTTCCAGTTTGAGAGAGTTTTTCCCCAGTGCAGTTGTCAATGGGTCAGTTCCCGCTTCATATTTTAATGTGCCTTTCCTCTGTCTAGTTGCTAATGGGTCAGTTTTCTCTCCAGATTTGAGTGTGTCTTTCCCGTGACAACTTCTGTATGGGTCAGTTCTCTGTCGCGATTTGATTGTGTCTTTCCATTGTACCTTAGTGAATGAATCTGTCCCCTCTCCAGATACGAGTGTGCCTTTTCACTGTCCAGTTGGGCAAGATGTTTTCCCTGTCCAGACTTGAGTGTGTTTGATCCCTGTCCAGTTCTGAATGTGTCAGTTCCATGTCCAGATTTGAGTGTGTCTTTCCCCTGACCAGTTGTGGATGGATCAGTACCTTAAACAGCTTTGATTGTGCTGTTTATTTTGTCTAGAAAGTGAATGGACAATTCCCTTTCCAGATTTGATTGATTTCTCCGTCCAGTTGTGAATGGACCAGTTCCCTGTCGAGATGAGTGTGTATTTCCATTGTCCCTTTCTGAATGAGTCTGTTCCCTTTCCACTGCCCAGTTATGAATGTGTCATTTCCTATTTCAAATTTGAGTGTGTCTTTCCCTTGTCCAGTTGTGAATGAGTTAGTTCCCCATCCAGATTTGAGTCAGTTTTACGCCTCTGCAGTTGGGAATGGGTCATTTCCCTGTCGGGATTTGAGTTGTCTTTCCACTGTCCTGTTGTGAATTAGTTTATTCCATCTCCAGATTGGAGTGTGCCTTCCACTGTCCTGTGGAATGAGTCTGTTCCCTCTCCAGATTGGAGTGTGCCTTCCCACTGTCCTGTTGTGAATGAGGCCATTCCATCTCCAGATTGGAGTGTGCCTTCCCACTGTCCAGTTACTATTGAGTTAGTTCCCCTTCCAGATTTGAGTCTGTTTTACTCCTCTCCAGATGTATATGGGTCAGCTCCCTGTCGAGATTGCAGTGTGCCTTTCTACTGTCCTGTTTTGAATGAGCCATTTCCCTCTTCCAGATTTGAGTTTGCCTTTCCCCTGTCCAGAGATGAATGGTCAGTTCCCCATCCATTTTGAGAGAGTTTTTTCCCTGTCCAGTTGTGAATGGGTTAGATCCCACTCCATATTTAAATGTGCGCTTCCCCTGTCCAGTTGTGAATGGGGACAGTTAGATCTCTAGACTGAATGGTATTTTCCCCTGTCCAGTTGTGGTTGGGTCTGTTTCCTTGGCAGATTTGAGTGTGACTTTCCCCTGTCCAGCAGTGAATGGGTCTGTTCCCATTCCAGATGTGAGTGCGTCTTCCACCTGCCGAGTGGTGGAAGGGTCAGTTCCCTCTCCAGCTTTGAGTGTATTTCCCCTGTCTAGTTGTGAGTGGGTCAGTTCCCCTGTCCAGAATTGAGTGTGTCTGTCTCCTGATCAATTATGAATGGGTCATGTACAGTTGTTAATGGGTTGTGTCTCTCGTCCAGATTGAGTGTGCCTATCGCATGTCCACTTGTGGTGAGGTCAGTTCCCTGCCCAGATGGTGTTTGCCTTTCCACTGTTCAGTTGTGAAAGTTTACTTCCCTGTGTGGATTTGAGTGTGTTCTTTCCCTGTCCAGTTATGAATAGTCAGTTCCTGTGGAGTTTGCACATTCTCCCTGTGTTTGTGTGGGTTTCGTCCCCACAACCCACAAATGTGCAAGCTGGGTGGATTGGCCATGCTAAACTGCCCGTCAATGAGAAAAAATGAATTGGGTACTCTAACTTTAAAAAAAAACCCCAAAACAAAGAATAGTCAGTTCCCTGTCCTGCTTGTGAGATTCTTTCCCCCACCCAGTTGTGAATGGGTCAGATTCCTCCCCAGATGTAAGTGTGCTTTTACTCTGTCCATTTGTGAATGGTCTGTTCCCTCTCCAAATTTGAGTGTGTCTTTCCCATGTCCAGCGTTGAATAGGTCAGCTCCCTGACGAGATTGCAGTGTGTTATTTCCCTGTCCAGATATGGTTTGTTCCCTTTCCAGTTTGAGAGAGTATTTCCCCTGTCCAGTTGTGAATGGGCCAGTTGCCTCTCCAGATTTGCAGATTTCAGTGTGTACTTCCACTGTCCAGATATGAATTGTCAGTTCCCCATCCACTTTGAGGGAGTTTTTCCCCTGTTCAAGTTGTGAATGGGTCATTTGCCTCTCTAGATTTGAGTGTGTCTTTCCCCTATTCAATTGTGAGGTAGACTTTCCCTATCCTGTTGTGAATGTGTCAGTTCTCTCCTCCAGATTTGCATGTGTCTGTCCACTATCCTGTTGTGCACGGATCAGTTGCCTCTCCAGAGTTGGATATTTCTAACCCTGTCCATTTGGGGTTGGGTCAGTTCCCTTGACAGTTTTGAGTGTGTCTTTCCCCTGTCCAGTTGCGAATGGGTCAGTTCCCTGTCGAGATTTGAGTGTGTCTTTCCACTGTGCTGTTGTGAATGAGCCCATTCCCACTCCAGATTCAAGTGTGTATTTCCACAGTCCAGTTGTGAACGTGGCAACTTCCTCTCCAGATTTGAGAGAGCATTACCACTGTCCAGTGATGAATGAGTTAGTTCCCTGACCATATTTGAGTTAGATTTACTCCTCTCTAGTTGTGAATGGGTCAGTTCTCTGCCGGGATTTGAGTGTGTCTTTCCCACTGTCCTGTTGTGAATGAGTCTGTTC
The DNA here is from genome assembly GCF_902713615.1 of Scyliorhinus canicula. Taxonomy (NCBI): domain Eukaryota; kingdom Metazoa; phylum Chordata; class Chondrichthyes; order Carcharhiniformes; family Scyliorhinidae; genus Scyliorhinus; species Scyliorhinus canicula. The sequence continues at coordinate 75,271 of NW_024055591.1, read as the reverse complement.
CCTCTCCAGATTGGAGTGTGTATTTCCCACTGTCCTGTTTTGAATGAGTCTGTTCCCGCTCCAGATTGGAGTGTCCCTTCCCACTGTCCTGTTGTGAATAGAACATAGAACATAGAACATAGAACGATACAGCGCAGTACAGGCCCTTCGGCCCTCGATGTTGCACCGACATGGAAAAAATCTAAAGGCCATCTAACCTACACTTTGCCCTTATCATCCATATGCTTATCCAATAAATTTTTAAATGCCCTCAATGTTGGCATGTTCACTACTGTTGCAGGTAGGGCATTCCACGGCCTCACCACTCTTTGCGTAAAAAACCCACCTCTGACCTCTGTCCTATATCTATTACCCCTCAATTTAAGGCTATGTCCCCTCGTGCTAGCCACCTCCATCCGCAGGAGAAGGCTCTCACTGTCCACCCTATCTAACCCTCTGATCATTTTGTATGCCTCTATTAAGTCACCTCTTAACCTTCTTCTCTCTAACGAAAACAACCTCAAGTCCATCAGCCTTTCCTCATAAGATTTTCCCTCCATACCAGGCAACATCCTGGTAAATCTCCTCTGCACCCGTTCCAAAGCTTCCACGTCCTTCCTATAATGAGGCGACCAGAACTGTACGCAATACTCCAAATGCGGCCGTACTAGAGTTTTGTACAACTGCAACATGACCTCATGGCTCCGGAACTCAATCCCTCTACCAATAAAGGCCAACACACCATAGGCCTTCTTCACAACCCTATCAACCTGGGTGGCAACTTTCAGGGATCTATGTACATGGACACCGAGATCCCTCTGCTCATCCACACTACCAAGAATTTTACCATTAGCCAAATATTCCGCATTTCTGTTATTCTTTCCAAAGTGAATCACCTCACACTTCTCCACATTAAACTCCATTTGCCACCTCTCAGCCCAGCTCTGCAGCTTATCTATGTCCCTCTGTAACCTGCAACATCCTTCCGCACTGTCTACAACTCCACCGACTTTAGTGTCGTCTGCAAATTTACTCACCCATCCTTCTGCGCCCTCCTCTAGGTCATTTATAAAAATGACAAACAGCAACGGCCCCAGAACAGATCCTTGTGGTACGCCACTCGTAACTGAACTCCATTCTGAACATTTCCCATCAACTACCACTCTCTGTCTTCTTTCAACTAGCCAATTTCTGATCCACATCTCTAAATCACCCTCAATCCCCAGCCTCCGTATTTTCTGCAATAGACGACCGTGGGGAACCTTATCAAACGCTTTACTGAAATCCATATACACCACATCAACTGCTCTACCCTCGTCTACCTGTTCAGTCACCTTCTCAAAGAACTCGATAAGGTTTGTGAGGCATGACCTACCCTTCACAAAACCATGCTGACTGTCCCTAATCATATTATTCCTATCTAGATGATTATAAATCGTATCTTTTATAATCCTCTCCAAGACTTTACCCACCACAGACGTTAGGCTCACCGGCCTATAGTTACCGGGGTTATCTCTACTCCCCTTCTTGAACAAAGGGACCACATTTGCTATCCTCCAGTCCTCTGGCACTATTCCTGTAGCCAATGATGACCTAAAAATCAAAGCCAAAGGCTCAGCAATCTCTTCCCTGGCTTCCCAGAGAATCCTAGGATAAATCCCATCCGGCCCCGGGGACTTATCTATTTTCACCTTGTCCAGAATTGCCAACACTTCTTCCCTACGCACCTCAATGCCATCTATTCTAATAGCCTGGGTCTCAGCATTCTCCTCCACAATATTATCTTTTTCTTGAGTGAATACTGACGAAAAGTATTCATTTAGTATCTCGCTTATCTCCTCAGCCTCCACACACAACTTCCCACCACTGTCCTTGACTGGCCCTACTCTTACCCTAGTCATTCTTTTATTCCTGACATACCTATAGAAAGCTTTTGGGTTTTCCTTGATCCTACCTGCCAAAGACTTCTCATGTCCCCTCCTTGCTCGTCTCAGCTCTCTCTTTAGATCCTTCCTCGCTTCCTTGTAAATATCAAGCGCCCCAACTGAAACTTCACGCCTCATCTTCACATAGGCCTCCTTCTTCCTCTTATCAAGAGATTCCACTTCTTTGGTAAACCACGGTTCCCTCGCTCGACCCCTTCCTCCCTGCCTGACTGGTACGTACTTATCAAGAACATGCAATAGCTGTTCCTTGAACAAGCTCCACATATCCAGTGTGCCCAACCCTTGCAGCCTACTTCTCCAACCAACACATCCTAAGTCATGTCTAATGGCATCATAATTGCCCTTCCCCCAGCTATAACTCTTGCCCTGCGGGGTATACTTATCCCTTTCCATCACTAACGTAAAGGTCACCGAATTGTGGTCACTGTTTCCAAAGTGCTCACCTACCTCCAGATCTAACACCTGGCCTGGTTCATTACCCAAAACCAAATCCAATGTGGCCTCGCCTCTTGTTGGCCTGTCAACATATTGTGTCAGGAAACCCTCCTGCACACATTGTACAAAGAATGACCCATCTAATGTACTCGAACTATATCTTTTCCAGTCAATATTTGGAAAGTTAAAGTCTCCCATAACAACTACCCTGTTACTTTCGCTCTTTTCCAGAATCATCTTCGCCATCCTTTCCTCTACATCCCTAGAACTATTAGGTGGCCTATAGAAAACTCCCAACAGGGTGACCTCTCCTTTCCTGTTTCTAACCTCAGCCCATACTACCTCAGAAGAAGAGTCCCCATCTAGCATCCTTTCCGCCACCGTAATACTGTCCTTGACTAGCAGCGCCACACCTCCCCCTCTTTTGCCCCCTTCTCTGAGCTTACTAAAACACCTAAACCCCGGAACCTGCAACAACCATTCCTGTCCCTGCTCTATCCATGTCTCTGAAATGGCCACAACATCGAAGTCCCAGGTACCAACCCATGCTGCCAGTTCCCCTACCTTATTTCGTATACTCCTGGCATTGAAGTAGACACACTTCAAACCACCTACCTGAACACTGGCACCCTCCTGCGAAGTCAAATCTGTGCTCCTGACCTCTATACTCTCAATCTCCCGTACCCTAAAACTACAATCCAGGTTCCCATGCCCCTGCTGAATTAGTTTAAACCCCCCCAAAGAGCACTAACAAATCTCCCCCCCAGGATATTGGTGCCCCTCAGGTTCAGATGTAGACCATCCTGTCTATAGAGGTCCCACCTTCCCCAGAAAGAGCCCCAGTTATCCAGAAATCTGAATCCCTCCCACCTGCACCATCCCTGTAGCCACGTGTTTAATTGCTCTCTCTCCCTATTCCTCATCTCACTATCACGTGGCACGAGCAACAACCCAGAGATAACAACTCTGTTTGTTCTCGCTCTGAGCTTCCATCCTAGCTCCCTAAAGGCCTGCCTGACATCCTTGTCCCCTTTCCTACCTATGTCGTTAGTGCCAATGTGGACTACGACTTGGGGCTGCTCCCCCTCCCCCTTAAGGACCCGGAAAACACGATCCGAGACATCACGTACCCTTGCACCTGGGAGGCAACATACCAAACGTGAGTCTCTCTCGCTCCCACAAAATCTCCTATCTGTGCCCCTGACTATTGAGTCCCCAATTACTAATGTTCTACTCCTTTCCCCCCTTCCCTTCTGAGCAACAGGGACAGACTCCGTGCCAGAGGTCCGTACCCCATGGCTTACCCCTGGTAAGTCGTCCCCCCCACAAGTATCCAAAACGGTATACTTGTTACTCAGGGGAACGACCGCAGGGGGTCCCTGCACTGACTGCTTCTTCCCAGTCCCTCTTACAGTTACCCATCTATCTCCAGTCTTTGGTGTAACTACTTCCCTGAAGCTCCTATCTATGACCTCCTCTGCCTCCCGAATGATCCGAAGTTCATCCAGCTCAAGCTCCAGGTCCCTAACACGGTTTTTGAGGAGCTGGAGTTGGGTGCACTTCCCACAGATGAAATCAGCAGGGACACTGACGGCGTCCCTCACCTCAAACATTCTGCAGGAGGAGCATTGTACTGCCTTCCCTGACATCACCTCAGGATTTAAAAAAAAACAAGAAAAAGAAAAAGAAAGGAAGAGCTTACCTGATATTACCTCAAACCCTGCTCCCGCTCAAAGGTAAGCAAATTTAAAGGCACTCACTCACCTTCACGACAGGCCCCTGCTCCCGCTTCCCAACCACCGTGGGGTGGGGGGGTTGGTTAGAGGAGGAGGTAGGGTGGGAAACACTCACGAAGTGTTTCGGGTTTAACTGTCACTTGCCAACAGCCTCTCCACAAACCACCTTCAACTTAGGCTGACCGCACTGCACGTATGCAAATTTCCCCAGAACAGCTGATCAGTAGCTCTGCTCTGCTGCCCTCTGCTGAATGAGTCTGTTCCCTCTCCAGATTGGAGTGTGTATTTCCCACTGTCCTGTTGTGAATGAGTCTGTTCCCTCTCCAGATTGGAGTGTGCCTTTCCATTGTACAGTTGTGAATGGGTTGTTTCCTTCTTTCATATTGGACTTTGCCTATCCACTGTCCAGAGGTCTGTTCCCTATCCATTTTGAGAGTACTTTCCCAGTCCAGTTGTGAATGGGTCAGTTCTCTCTCCAGATTTGAGTGTGTCTTTCCCCTCTCCAGTGTGAATGGGTCAGTTAACTCTCGAGATTTGAATGTTTTTGAGTCTGTTCCCTCTCCAGATTTGAGTTGTCTTTCCCATGTCCAGGTTTGATTCAGGCAGTTCACTGTCGAGATTTGACTGTGTCTTTCCTGTCCAGGTATGAATGTTCTGTTCCCTTTCCAGTATGAGGACGTATTTCCCCTGTCCAGTTGTGAATGGGTCAGCTCCCTGTTCAGTTTGATGGATTATTTCCCCGACCCAGTTGTGAATGGGTCTGATCATCCCCAGATGTGAGTGTGCATTTCCCCTGTCCAGTTATCAATGGGCCGTTCCCTCCCCAGATGTGAGTCGGCATTTCCTCTGTCCAGTTATCAATGGGCCGTTCCCTTTCCAGATTTGAGTGGGCCTTCCCACTGTCCAGTTATCAATGGGCCGTTCCCTCTCCAGATTTGAGTGTGCCTTTCCATTGTTCGCTTGCGGGAATTTTTCCCCGATCCTGTTGTGAATGGGTCAGATCACTCTTCCAGATTTGAGTGTGTCTTTCCACTGTCCAGTGACGAATGATTCAGTTCCCCTTCCAGATTTGAGTCTGTTTTACTATTCTCCAGTTGTGAATGGGTCAGTTCCCTGTCCAGATTTCAGTGTGTCCACTGTCCCGTTGTGAATGAGTCGTTTCCCTCTTCCAGATTTGAGTTTGCCCATCCACTGTTGAGAGTTGAATCGTCTGTTCCCCGTCGAGTTTGAGAGAGTACTTCCCCTGTTGCATTGTGAATGGGTCAGTTCCCTGTACATATTTGAATGTGTCTTTCCCCTGTCCAGTTGTGAATGGGTCAGTTTCCTTTCCAGATTTGAGTCTGCCTTTGCACAGTCCAGTTGTGAATGGGTCAGATCGCTGTCAAAATTTGAGTGTGTCTTTCCACTGAAATGTTGTTAATGAGTCTGTTCCCTCTCAAGATTAGTTTGTGACTTTGCACTGTCCAGTTGTGAAAGTTTACTTCCTTGTCCAGATTTTAATGTTCTTTTTCCATGTCCAGTTCTGAATGTGCCAGTTCCCCGGCAAATTCAAGTGTGTCTTTCCTCTGTTCAGTTGTGAATGGATGAGCTCCGTCTCCAGATTTGAGTGTGTCTTTCCCCTGTCCAGTTGGAAATGGATCAGCTCCGTCTCCAGATTTGAGTGTGTCTTTCCCCTGTCCAGTTGTGAATGGGTCAGTTCCCTCTCCAGATTTGAGTGTGTCTTTCCCATGTCCAGTTGTGAATGGGTCAGCTCCGTCTCCAGATTTGAGTGTGTCTTTCCCATGTCCAGTTGTGAATGGATCAGCTCCATCTCCAGATTTGTGTGTGTCTTTCCCATATCCAGTTGTGAATGAGTAAATTCCCTCGTCCACATCTGAATGTGACTTTCCCATGTTCAGCTGTGACTGGTCAGTTCCATTTCCAGATTAATGGAGTTTTTCACCTATCCAATTGTGAATGGGTCAGTTCCCACTCCAGCTTTGAGTGTGTCATTCCACTGTCCAGTTGTGGATTGATTTGTATCCTAAACAGCTTGGATTGTGATTTTCTTTTGTCCAGAAATGAATGGTCATTTCCCTTTCCAGATTTGAGTAGTTTCTCCGTCTAGTTGTGAATGAATCCATGTCGGGATGTGAGTGTGTCTTTCAATCGTCCCTTTGTGAATGAGTCAGTTCCCCATCCAGATTTGCAGATTTCAGTGTGTATTTCCACTGTCCAGATATGAATGGTCAGTTCCCCATCCACTTTGTGGGAGTTTTCCCCCTGTTCAAGTTGTGAATGGGTCATTTGCCTCTCCAGATTTGAGTGTGTCTTCCCCCTATTCAATTGTGAGGTAGACTTTCCGTATCCTGTTGTGAATGGGTCAGTTCTCTCCTCCAGATTTGTATGTGCCTTTCCACTATCCTGTTGTGCACGGATCAGTTACCTCTCCAGAGTTGGATGTTTTTAACCCTGTCCATTTGTGGTTGGGTCAGTTCCCTTGACAGTTTTGAGTGTGTCTTTCCCCTGTCCAGTTGTGAATGGGTCAGTTCCCTCTTCCAGATTTGAGTGTATATTCCCACTGTCCAGTGAGGAACGAGTCAGTTCCCCTTCCAGATTTGAGTCTGTATTATTCCTCTCCAGTTGTGAATGTGTCAGCTCCCTGTCAAGATTGCAGTGTGCCTTTCAACTGTCGAGTTGTGAATGAGTCAGTTCCCTCTTCCAGATTTGAGTTTGCCTTTGCCCTGTCCAGAGATGAATGGTCAGTTCCACGTGCATTTTGAGAGAGTTTTTCCCCTGTCCAGTTGTGAATGGGTCAGATCCCACTCCATATTTAAATGTGCGCTTCCCCTATCCAGTTGCGAATGGGATAGTTAAATCGCTAGACTTGAATGTTATTTTCCCCTGTCCAGTTGAGTTTGGGTCAGTGTCCTTAGCAGATTTGGATGTGACTTTCCCCTGTCCAGTGGTGGATGGGCCTGTTCCCAGTCCAGATGTGAGTGTGTCTTTCACCTGTCCAGTGGTGGATGGGCCTGTTCCCAGCCCAGATGTGAGTGTGTCTTTCCCCTGCCCAGTGGTGGATGGGTCTGTTCCCAGTCCAGATGTGAGTGTGTCTTTCACCTGTCCAGTGGTGGATGGGTCTGTTCCGTCCAGATGTGAGTGTGTCTTTCACCTGTCCAGTGGTGGATGGGCCTGTTCCCAGTCCAGATGTGAGTGTGTCTTTCACCTGTCCAGTGGTGGATGGGCCTGTTCCCATTCCAGATGTGAGTGTGTCTTTCACCTGTCCAGTGGTGGAAGGGTCAGTTCCCTCTCCAGCTTTCGGGGTATTACCCCTGTCCAGTTGTGAGTGGGTCAGTTCCCTCTTCCAGAATTGAGTGTGTCTGTCTCCTGATCAATTATGAATGGGTCATGTACAGTTGTTAATGGGTTGTGTCTCTCGTCCAGATTGAGTGTGCCTATCGCATGTCCACTTGTGGTGAGGTCAGTTCCCTGCCCAGATGGTGTTTGCCTTTCCACTGTTCAGTTGTGAAAGTTTACTTCCCTGTGTGGATTTGAGTGTGTTCTTTCCCTGTCCAGTTATGAATAGTCAGTTCCTGTGGAGTTTGCACATTAGAACATAGAACATAGAACAGTACAGCACAGAACAGGCCCTTCGGCCCTCGATGTTGTGCCGAGCAATGATCACCCTACTCAAACCCACGTACCACCCTATACCCGTAACCCAACAACCCCCCCCCCTTAACCTTACTTTTTAGGACACTACGGGCAATTTAGCATGGCCAATCCACCTAATCCGCACATCTTTGGACTGTGGGAGGAAACCGGAGCACCCGGAAGAAACCCACGCACACACGGGGAGGACGTGCAGACTCCGCACAGACAGTGACCCAGCCGGGAATCGAACCTGGGACCCTGGAGCTGTGAAGAATTTATGCTGACCACCATGCTACCGTGCTGCCCGCAAACATTCTCCCCTTGTTTGTGTGGGTTTCGTCCCCACAACCCACAAAGGTGCAAGCTAGGTGGATTGGCCATGCTAAATTGCCCGTCAATGAGGAAAAATGAATTGGGTACTCTAAATTTAAAAAATAATAGAATAGTCAGTTCCCTGTCCAGTTTGAGGAATTCTTTCCCCCACCCAGTTGTGAATGGGTCAAATTTCTCCCTTCATCCTCTCTGTCTTTCTCCTCTCCCTCTCTCTAATCTCCCTCACCGCCCTCCTCCCAACACTCTTTCTGTACTTCGCTCTCTCTCTCTTTCCCTCTCCCCAGTACCCCAGTAGTTGGGAAGGAGAGAGAGAGAGAGAGGGTCAGGCACAGGAATCCAACAACCACAGCAAACTGAATTCAAATGCCCCCTGCGGATTTAATTTCACCCTCATATTTATGTCTCGGCCTAAAATACAGGCTTCATTCCAGCATTTACCTGCTTCAAGTTAAGGGACTTTTATTTCGAGCCATCGAGATTACTTCATAGTCGATGCGTTTGTTTTGAAAGTGACTCCACTATTTTAAAAATATTTTTTGAACAAATTTAGAATACCCAATTTATTTTTTCCAATTAAGAGGCAATTTAGCGTGGTAAATTCACCTGCCCTGCACATCTTTGGGTTGTGGGGGCGAAACCCACACAAACACGGGGACAATGGGTAAACTCCACACGGACAGTGACCTCGAGCCGGGATCGAACCTGGGACCTCGGTGCTGTGAAGCTGCAGCGTTAACTCACTGCGCCACCGTGCTGCCCTAAAGTGACCCCACTATTGTTAATTTTATGAATTCTGCTGGCAACTTGTGCACAGGGAGATCCCAAAAACACTTTCAAAATTGAGTTCAGAGTTTCTGATCTGAGATTTCCCTCTCTCTCTCTCTTTCTCTGTTTCTGCACCATTGTTGCATTGTGCACACTGACGGCAGTATTGATTGCACAGTAAGATCCCACAAGCAGCAGTGTGATCATGGCTGAATATCCCATCAGTCCCCTGTGAAAACGGTTCATCAACTCAGTCAGTCCCAAGACTTTAAGATTTGAGATCTTTGAACCCACTTTGCAGTCCATGTGCTATTTTATTTTTAAGAGTTGTGATCACAATTGCTTTGTGGGCAAAAGCCGCAGTCCTGTGCATGAACAGCAAGATCCCACAGCAGCAGCAATGTCAACCTAACCAGGTGGGGTGCTGTCTCCCCCCCCCCCACTCAATCCTGCTTCGAGCCCCATTCCCCCCTGGATCTAAACCCCTTCCTCCCCCATCATCCTGTGTGTGTGGATTGGACCAAGTCTGAAGAACTCCCTTCAATTCTCTGACAGCGTTAAACTGCCCCTCAAAACAAAGAAAAACCTTTTTAAAACAAAGTCCATTGGTACACAGAAAGATCCCAGAAGCTGCAGTCAGCAGTGTTGAGTGTCGTTTAAAATAGTTAACAGGTTATACGGAGAGTGACCGGGGCTCAGGCAATGAAATCCAACCCCCACCACCCCCCCCCCTCCCCTTTCGGGACACCCAGATTTAAAATAACCCCTGTTATTTTGGATTCAGAAACAAAATTTAGACAGCTTCACATTACAGATTTTAATTCACTCTTTGTCACCCACCAAAGGTTTAATGTGTTTGTGTCTGAGTGCAAGGCCGGAGTGGCAATAAACAGACAACTCGCGTGAGTGCGGCCTTTGGAGTAGGCCTCAGCCCACCCACTTGTCCTCTGGAGAAAATCCCTTGTCCAAAGATTCCTGGTCACATTGCAGTCTTCAAAATTCAAATTCCTGGGGAAAAGAGGGTGCAAATGAACTAATACACAGGAAAATGTTTAAACTAGAAACACAGCAAGAGGCCAAATTCTCTCTCTGTTACACAGACTCTCAGCAACATCCACCTAGAAATATCTCAGTTATTAACCACAGAATAACAAAGATTGAGAGGCAGTTCCCGCTTCCCTGGACTTCTCCATCTCTCTCTTCTCCCCTCCCCCCGATCTCATTCTCATTGTCCCTCACATATGTGCATTAAATCAGGGTAATACGCAGACGCACACTCACCCTGGGTGAAGCCTGTGGAATAGGCCTCAGTCCATCCATCCAACCTCTGAAGAAAAGCCCTGGTCCAAGGATTCCTGCTCACATTGCAGTCTTTCAAAATTCAAATTCCTGGGGAAAAGAGGAAGAAAGTTAAGTGAAAGACAGGAAAAGTTTGAAACTATTTGATATAGCGAGAGCCCAGGATCCACTTTTCAGATACACAAACTCAGCAACATCCAAATACAAAAATGTCACAGCTTTCAACCAGAGACTAAAAAGGATTGAGAGACAGTTCCCCCCTTCTCTTGTGTTTCTCTGTCTCTCCATCCCTAACTCATTTATATTTCTGTCTCCCTCCTCCCTCTCTCTCTCTTTATCCCTCAGATATTAAAATTAAACCTCTGTCAGGTTAATAACCAGACACAACTCACCCCGGGTGAAGCCTGCGGAACAGGCCTCAACCAGCGCTCTGGATGAATTCTCACTCCCTCGTCATCCCCACCAAATCCTCCTCTTTGTATTCCCGACTACCTTAAAGTTCTCCAAATAAAAATCCCTTGGGAGAAAAAGAGATAAAATTGGTTAGAAAGACAATAAGAGTGACATTTTCAAACCTACACAAAACAGCACAACAGGAGTCCAGCATTTCCACTCTCCTGTCAATCTCTCAGCAACATACCAACACACACAATTCACAGGTGAAAAACAAACAGATTGACACACTCAGCAACACACACAGACACACACTGAGCAAGAGGAGCAATGTTTTCAGTGTAGTGGGAGGATTGGTTTGAGAACTGAAGTCCCCAGACTCAGATTTACCCTCAGTGAGCTGTGAGCAAACTCCAGCCCTAGTCTCTGCCATGTGTGGAATGTCTGCCTCTGAGGATTGCTCAATATTGACATGTAAATGACGAGGGCGAGGAATGGTTGTTGCAGGTTCCGGGGTTTAGATATTTCAGTAAGCTCAGGGAAGGTGGTAAGAGAGGGGGAGGGGTGGCATTGTTAGTCAAGGACAGTATTGCGGTGGCTGAGAGGACATTTGATGAGGACTCGAATACTGAGGTAGTATGGGCTGAGTTAAGAAACAGAAAAGGAGAGGTCACCCTGTTAGGGCTTTTCTATAGGCCTCCGAAAAATTCCAGAGATGTAGAGGAAAGGATTGCAAAGATGATTCTGGATAGGAGCGAAAATAACAGGGTAGTTGTTATGGGGGACCTTAACTTTCCAAATATTGACTGGAAACACTATAGTTCGAGTACTTTAGATGGGTCCGTTTTTGTCCAATGTGTGCAGGAGGGTTTCCTGATGCAGTATGTAGATAGGCCAACAAGAGGCGAGGCCGTATTGGATGTGGTACTGGGTAATGGACCAGGACAAGTGTTAGATTTGGAGGTAGGTGAGCACTTGGGTGATAGTGACCACAATTCAGTTACGTTTACTTTAGTGTAGGAAATGGATAGGTATACACCGCAGGGCAAGAGTTATAGCTGGGGGAAAGGCAATTATGATGCGATGAGGCAAGACTTAGGATGCATCGGCTGGAGAGGAAAACTGCAGGGGATGGGCACAATGGAAATGTGGAGCATGTTCAAGGAACAGCTGCTGCGTGTCCTTGATAAGTATTTACCTGTTCGGCAGGGAGGAAGTGGTCAAGCGAGGGAACCATGGGTTATTAAAGCAGTTGAAATACTTGTCAAGAGGAAGAAGGAGGCTTATGTGAAGATGAGATGTGATGGTTCAGTTGGGTCGCTTGAGAGTTACAGGTTAGCTAGGAAGGCTCTAAAGAGACAGCTAAGAAGAGCCAAGCGAGGACATGAGACGACTTTGGCAGGTAGGATCCAGGATAACCCTAAAGCTTTCTATAGGTATGTCAGGAATAAAAGAATGATTAAGGTAAGAGTAGGGCCAGTCAAGGACAGTAATGGGAAGTTGTGCGTGGAGTCCGAGGAGATAGGAGAGGTGCTAAATGAGTATTTTTCGTCTGTATTCACACAGGACAAAGACAAAGTTGTCGAGGAGAATACTGAGATACAGGCTACTAGACTAGAAGGGCTTGAGGTTCATAAGGAGGAGGTGTCAGCGATTCTGGAAAGTGTGAAAATAGATAAGTCCCCTAGGCCGGATGGGATTTATCCTAGGATTCTCTGGGAAGCTGGGAGGAGATTGCTAAGGCTTTGGCTTTGATCTTTAAGTCATCTTTGTCTACAGGAATAGTGCCAGAGGACTGGAGGATAGCAAATGTTGTCCCCTTGTACAAGAATGGGAGTAGAGATAACCCCGGTAACTATAGACCAGTGAGCCTTACCTCTGTTGTGGGAAAATTCTTGGAAAGGTTTATAAGAGAATGGATGTATAATCATCTGAAAAGGAATAATTTGATTAGAGATAGTCAACATGGTTTTGTGAAGGGTAGCTCGTGCCTCACAAACCTCATTGAGTTCTTCGAAAAGGTGACCAAACAAGTGGATGAGGATAAAGCAGTTTATGTGGTGTATATGGATTTCCGTAAAGCGTTTGATAAGATTCCCCATGGTAGGCTATTGCAGAAAATACAGAGGCATGGGATTCAGGGTGATTTAGCAGTTTGGATCAGAAATTGGCTAGCTGATAGAAGACAAACGGTGGTGGTTGATGGGAAATGCTCTGACTGGTGTCCAGTTACTAGTGGTGTACCACAAGGATCCGTTTTGGGGCCGCTGACCTGGAGGAGGGCGTAGAAGGATGGGTGAGTAAATTTACAGATGACACTAAAGTCGGTGGAGTTGTGGACAGTGCGCAAGGATGTTAAAAGGTACAGAGGGACATAGATAAGCTGCAGAGCTGGGCTGACAGGTGGCAAATGGAGTTTAATGCAGAAAAGTGTAAGGTGAATTATTTTGGAAGGAAGAACAGGAAGACAGAGTACTGGGCTAATGGTAAGATTCTTTGTAGTGTGGACAAGCAGAGAGATCTTGGTGTCCATGTCCATAGATCCCTGAAAGTTGCCACCCAGGTTAAGAGGGTTGTTAAGAAGGCGTACGGTGTGTTAGCTTTTATTGGTAGAGGAATTGACTTTCGGTGCCATGAGGTCATGTTGCAGTTGTACAAAACTCTGGTGCGGCCGCATTTGGAGTATTGTGTGCAGTTCTGGTCGCCACATTATAGGAAGTATGTGAAAGCATTGGAAAAGGTACAGAGGAGATTTGCAAGAATGTTGCCTGTTATGGAGTGAAGATAATATGAGCAAAGTCTGAAGGACTTGAGGCTGTTTTCGTTAGAGAGAAGAAGGTTAAGACGTGACTTAATTGAGGCATAAAAGGATGATCAGAGGATTAGATAGGGTAGACATCGAGAGCCTTTTTCCTCGGATGGTGATGTCCAGCACGAGGGGACATAGCTTTAAATTGAGGGGAGATAGATATAGGACAGATGTCAGAGGTAGGTTCTTTACTCAGAGTGTAGTAAGGGCGTGGAATGCCCTGCCTGCAACAGTAGTGGACTCGCCAACACTAAACGCATTCAAATGGTCTTTGGATAGGGATATGGACGATAAGGGAATAGTGTAGAGGGACTATAGAGGGGTTTCACAGGACAGCGCAGCATCGTGGGCTGAAGGGCCTGTACTGCGCTGTAATGTTCTATGATACCAATCTCCTTACTATTGATAAATGACACAGCAATCGATCCAGCAAGCTGCTGTCTTAACACAATCATCCCACAGGGACCACATTTCTGTATAACAGAATTGAAGCATAAGTTAAAATACTATTGGGAAATGGTTAGAAACAGTATTGTTTGAGATATCCTCAGAGATCTGTGTGCAGCCCTACCCCCTGACTTTCTGTGATGAATGTTTTCAGTCTGTCCGCTGTGATTGTTTACCAAAGATGTGCCTTCACAGGAGAGGCCAGAGGCATTTGTCCTGTCTATGGTTATGTTAATTCAGGCGACAGCAACAGATCGAGCAATGTCCTGTTACTTCAGTCTTGATGTTAATATTTATTTCCCCCTGAATTTCTGACTAGTTTGGGATGTCTATTTGTCTGTCTCCCAAGGAGGGCTTGGGTCCAGCTCTCTTTACAAGCCTGGTCCACGCACCCCCAACTCAGGCCTCAACTCCCCCGAAGGGCCCTATTCCCCCTCCCTGTCGTCAGCCACCAACACCACTGGCCTGCCCCCCTTTCCGAGCCCATCCAACAGACCCAACCAAAAACAGGGCCCAACCCACCCTCAAAACAACAAAGAACCAAGAATAAACAGGGAGCCCCCCTCAAAATGTAGCACAGCTATCCCGGACCGTCCCTTCACGCGACCCCCCCCCCCCCCCCCCCCCCGTACCCAACCCTCACTTTGAGTTCAATTGTTCATCCTGAACAAAGGCCCAGGCTTCCTCCGGGGACTGGAAGTAGAGGTGTCGGTCCTTGTAACTGACCCAGAGACGCGCCGGCTGCAGCATGCCAAACTTCACACCCCTCCTGTTCAGCACCGCCTTCGTCCAGTTGTACCCGGCCCTCTTCTTCGCCACCTCCGCCCTCTCCCACCTGCTGCTCCGCTCCTTCTTGGCCCACCTGAGCGCACAGTCCCGCTCAGCGAACAGGTGGAACCGCACGAGCACCACTCGCGGCGGCTCATTAGGCTTGGGCCTCCTCGCCAATACTCTGTCGGCCCCTCCAGCTCCTGGGGCCCCTGAAAGGACCCTGCTCCCATCAGTGAACTCAACCTGGTGACCACATAGGCCACCACGTCCGACCCCTCCACCCCCTCCAGGAATCCCAGGATCCACACTGGCCTGAGAGTCGGGCCTGCGACTTGGAGGATTTACACTTGGTCAGGCAAACTTTGGCCAAGTGCCCCTTTTTGCCGCAGTTACTGCAGTTGGCGTTCCGAGATGGGCAGCGCTGCCTGAGGGGCTGGTGCTGGTGGCATAAATAGCAGGATAGCCCCCCGGGTTGGGGGGCAGCCGCTCGGCACAGGCCCGGGGTACTCTCTGGTCGGGGGTCCACGAGGGGGTCGCGTGATCAGATGGGAACGCGTTGAGGCTTTGAAACGCTACTTCTAAGGAGGTGGCTAGTTTTACTGTCTCTTCCATGTCGAGGGCGCCTTTCTCGAGCATGCGCTGTCTGACATAGTTCGACCTGACTCCAGCCACGTAGGCATCCCGGACGGCGAGGTCCATATGTTGCGAGGCCATAATAGCCTGGTAGTTGCAACTTTGCGCGAGGACTTTGAGGTGGCGTAGCTACTCCTCCAGCGATTCCCTGGGGCATTTGGCGGCGGCGAGTGGTGAGGAGGTGTCGTGCATACACCTCGTTCACCAGCCTTACGTATCGGCGCTTCAGCATCGCCAGGGCGGCCGCATATGTGGAGGATTCCTCCAGTTGTTCAGAAATTCGATGGCTCACCCCAGCGTGGAGGAGGCTCAGCTTCTAATCGTCGGTGACGGAAGGCGAGGAGGAGGCGGCGACGTAGGCCACAAAACAGCGGAGCCAGTGCTAAAAAATCCCTTTGCCTTCCGCGGCCTGTGGGTGAAGTTCCCGTCGGTCAGGTTTGAGGGCCGATTCCATTGTGGTGTTGTAGTCGATTAAATTGATGCGACCAGCAATTCACGTGAGTCAGTGAGTGGAAGTAAACTGTGGCTTATATTGTCTAGAACAGTGCCTGCCTGCGACTGCTCTACTACTAATAGCCGCCTACATGGCAGCAGCTTTTTATACCGACCCTCAAGGGGCGGAGCCCACACAGGCCCCAGCATGGTACATTCAGAGCCATATCGTACAATGGTCCATAGGCGGGGCCCACACAGGCCCCAGCATGGTACATTCAGAGCCATATCGTACAATGGTCCATAGGCGGAGGCCCACACAGGCCCCAGCATGGTACATTCAGAGCCATATCGTACAATGGTCCATAGGCGGAGCCCACACAGGCCCCAGCATGGTACATTCAGAGCCATATCGTACAATGGTCCATAGGCGGAGCCCACACAGGCCCCAGCATGGTACATTCAGAGCCATATCGTACAATGGTCCATAGGCGGAGCCCACACAGGCCCCAGCATGGTACATTCAGAGCCATATCGTACAATGGTCCATAGGCGGAGCCCACACAGGCCCCAGCATGGTACATTCAGAGCCATATCGTACAATGGTCCATAGGCGGAGCCCACACAGGCCCCAGCATGGTACATTCAGAGCCATATCGTACAATGGTCCATAGGCGGAGCCCACACAGGCCCCAGCATGGTACATTCAGAGCCATATCGTACAATGGTCCATAGGCGGAGCCCACACAGGCCCCAGCATGGTACATTCAGAGCCATATCGTACAATGGTCCATAGGCGGAGCCCACACAGGCCCCAGCATGGTACATTCAGAGCCATATCGTACAATGGTCCATAGGCGGAGCCCACACAGGCCCCAGCATGGTACATTCAGAGCCATATCGTACAATGGTCCATAGGCGGAGCCCACACAGGCCCCAGCATGGTACATTCAGAGCCATATCGTACAATGGTCCATAGGCGGAGCCCACACAGGCCCCAGCATGGTACATTCAGAGCCATATCGTACAATGGTCCATAGGCGGAGCCCACACAGGCCCCAGCATGGTACATTCAGAGCCATATCGTACAATGGGCCATAGGTGGAGCCCACATGGGCAATAGCGTGGAAGAGTGTAATACATGGTGAATAGTTAGTACAATATGTTCACCACAAGGAGGAAACAGATAGAGACATGGGTAAAGAGAAGGAGAGACAAAGGGACAGATTCAATGTCAGCCCGTCACTAAATCTCAATTGAAACTAATTCCTGGACATGTCACTATAGCCTCACTTCATCGCAATGGATAAACCTGCCAGGATTAATCCAGAATGCAATCTGGTGTTAAAGATCTGTAAACTCAGCTTCCACTAACTTCTCCCACTTTCTGTACCTGATTTGGGAATAGAAATATTTGCTGGAAGGGTGATTGTAAAAAGACTCCTTAAGGAATAGGCAGCTGATTTGCCAGTGGAAAGGGGGCAGTGTAACTCTTTCTGGGGACAGAGGGGATGTGTCTGCAGACTGGCAATACAGATGGTGGTCACGGGTGGGGTGGGGGGGGGGGTGTTCAGAGAGAGTGTGTGGGTACGGGGGGGCGAGGGGGAAGGAGGATGACAGCAGGTAGGGGAAGGAAAGTGTATCTCTCATCTCCCCACCCGGATAGGATCACATTGCTGCCTGTGGGATCCTGCTGTGTACCAATGGCATGCAGCCTTTCCTGAGCTTAGTGACCACACACAATGTCAAATTAAACTGTTCATAGACTGTACAGGAGGGGGCAGACATAACCTAACCCCTCCCCTGCCCCACCTCCCTGAGACTGGGAGCAGGGCACTGACTCCACACTGGAGACCCCCAGATACTTTGTGCCTAACCCCCTCCCCCCACCCAACCCTCACACCAAACTCCACCTCTATTCTGCTCTCTATTCCTGTTTCCCTCGCTCTCTCCTCTCCCTCGCCACTCTCTCTACACCCATTTCTCTGTCTCGGGGAGTAAGACGGGGACAGAGACAGAGAATTTGACCAGCAGAAACTTTGCCAAAGTCAATTCAAACGCAACCCTGAGCTTTTCCACAGCCAACAGTGACATTCCAGTAAAAGGCAGGAACTGGGCAATTGGCAAATTGTCTGAATGAAATGAAATGAAAGTCCCTCTTTAAAACTGGCAGTGAGGCGGGGGGAGTGGGGGAAAGTTTGGTTACTTTGGAGAACTCGGTGAGCTGAATTACCGCCCCCAGCCCATCCCACACCCACACATGCACTCCCCTCCCCATCACCAACATATCACTAATCAGTCCATCTCACTCAGTCCCCTGTGAAAACGGTTCAACTCACTCAGTCCCAAGACTTTCAAATTTGAGATCTTCGAACCCACTTTGCAGTCCATGTGCTATTTTATTTTTAAGAGTTGTGATCACAATTGCTTTGTGGGCAAAAGCCACAGTCCTGTGTGTGAACAGCAAGATCCCACAGCAGCAGCAATGTGAACCTAACCAGGTGGGATGCTGTACTTCCTCTCCTCCCTCACTCCTGCTTCGAGCCCCATTCCCCATGGATCCAAACCTCTTCCTCCACCATCATCCTGTGTGTGGATTGGACAGCACGGGTAGCATGGTGGTTAGCATAAATGCTTCACAGCTCCAGGGTCCCAGGTTCGATTCCCGGCTGGGTCACTGTCTGTGCGGAGTCTGCACGTTCTCTCCGTGTGTGCGTGGGTTTCCTCCGGGTGCTCCGGTTTCCTCCCACAGTCCAAAGATGTGCGGGTTAGGTGGATTGGCCATGCTAAATTGCCCGTAGTGTCCTAATAGTAAGGTTAAGGGGGGGGGGGGGGGTTGTTGGGTTACGGGTATAGGGTGGATACGTGGGTTTGAGTAGGGTGATCATTGCTAAGCACAACATCGAGGGCCGAAGGGCCTGTTCTGTGCTGTACTGTTCTATATTCTAAAGAACTCCCTTCATTTCTCTGACAGCGTTAAACTGCCTCTTAAAACTAATAAAAACCTTTTATAACAAAGTCCACTGATACACAGAAAGACCCAGAAGCTGCAGTCAGAAGTGTTGAGTGTTGTTTAAAATAGCTAACAGGTTATACGGAGAGTGACCGGGGCTCAGGCAATGAAATCCAACCCCCCCCCCCTTTCGGGACACCCAGGTTTATAATAACCCCTGTTATTTGGATTCAGGATCAAAAGTTAGACAGCTTCACATTACAGATTTTAATTCACTCTTTGTCACCCACCAAAGGTTTACTGTGTTTGTGTCTGAGTGCAAGGCCGGGGCGGCAATAAAGAGACAACTCCCGTGAGTGCGGCCTTTGGAGTAGGCCTCAGTCCACCCACTTGTGCTCTGGAGAAAATCCCTTGTCCAAAGATTCCTGGTCACATTGCAGTCTTCAAAATTCAAATTCCTGGGGAAAAGGGAGAGAACATTAACTAATACACAGGAAAATGTTTAAACTAGAAACACAGCAAGAGGCCAAATTCTCTCTCTGTTACACAGACTCTCAGCAACATCCACCTAGAAATATCTCAGTTATTAATCACAGAATAACAAAGATTGAGAGGCAGTTCCCGCTTCCCTGGTGTTTCTCCGTCTCTCTCTCCTCCCCTCCCCCCGATCTCATTCTCATTGTCCCTCACATATGTGCATTAAATCAGGGTAATACGCAGACACACACTCACCCTGGGTGAAGCCTGTGGAATAGGCCTCAGTCCATCCATCCAACCTCTGAAGAAAAGCCCTGGTCCAAGGATTCCTGCTCACATTGCAGTCTTTCAAAATTCAAATTCCTGGGGAAAAGAGGGTGAAAGTTAAGTGAAAGACAGGAAAAGTTTGAAACTATTTGATATAGCGAGAGCCCAGGATCCACTTTTCAGATACACAAACTCAGCAACATCCAAATACAAAAATGTCACAGCTTTCAACCAGAGGCTAAAAAGGATTGAGAGACAGTTCCCCCCTTCCCTTGTGTTTCTCCCTGTCTCTCCATCCCTAACTCATTTATATTTCTGTCTCCCTCCTCCCTCTCTCTCTCTTTATCCCTCAGATATTAAAATTAAACCTCTGTCAGGTTAATAACCAGACACAACTCACCCCGGGTGAAGCCTGCGGAACAGGCCTCAGCCAGGGCTCTGGATGAATTCTCACTCCCTCGTCATCCCCACCAAATCCTCCTCTTTGTATTCCCGACTACCTTAAAGTTCTCCAAGTAAAAATCCCTTGGGAGAAAAAGAGATAAAATTGGTTAAAAAGTCAATAAGAGGGACATTTTCAAACCTACACAAAACAGCACAACAGGAGTCCAGCATTTCCACTCTCCTGTCAATCTCTCAGCAACATACCAACACACACAATTCACAGGTGAAAAACAAACAGATTGACACACTCAGCAACACACACAGACACACACTGAACAAGAGGGGCAATGTTTTCAGTGTAGTGGGAGGATTGGTTTGAGAACTGAAGTCCCTCAGACTCAGATTTACCCTCAGTGAGCTGTGAGCAAACTCCAGCCCTAGTCTCTGCCATGTGTGGAATGTCTGCCTCTGAGGATTGCTCAATATTGACATGTAAATGACTGATAATAGATACCAATCTTACTATTGATAAATGACACAGCAATCGATCCAGCAAGCTGCTGTCTTTACACAATCATCCACAGGGACCACATTTCTGTATAACAGAATTGAAGCATAAGATAAAATACTATTGGGAAATGGTTAGAAACAGTATTGTTTGAGATGTCCTCAGAGATCTGTGTGCAGCCCTACCCCCTGACTTTCTGTGATGAATGTTTTCAGTCTGTCCGCTGTGATTGTTTACCAAAGATGTGCCTTCACAGGAGAGGCCAGAGGCATTTGTCCTGTCTATGGTTATGTTAATTCAGGCGACAGCAACAGATCGAGCAATGTCCTGTTACTTCAGTCTTGATGTTAATATTTATTTCCCCCTGAATTTCTGACTAGTTTGGGATGTCTATTTGTCTGTCTCCCAAGGAGGGCTTTCTATACAATGGGTAAAGACCGGTAAGGAACCCCAGGACGTTCCTGCCTTGGGAGACTTTGATGGGGACAATCTTATTCTGTTACTCACAGGCAGATTCTTCAGTGATCGCTCTATAAATTTGGATTCAATTTGATTTTTCCCACTCTGTCAGTTATTCCTGAATAAATACAGGGACTTCGGCAACACATCATATTATTAGACAGGGAGGTTCAATGGGGTTTTTCACTGAAATCCTCTGATGTCAATTTCTGAATTAGAAATTAAAATGAAACAATTTAGATTAAATTAAAATGGTCAGTTTGATAACCCCAACTGCTTTCTGTTAACTCACTCCTGTCACTCCTCTCTCACCTTGTGTTTAATTTGGGGAATTCTGAAGGCAGCGTGTGCACAGGAAGAGCCCACAAATGGGGCACATTCAAAATTAAGTTCAGAATCTCTGAAGATGGATTTCAATCTCTCTTTATACTCGAAGGTGGACAAACTGACAGCAGGAATATTGATTGCACAGTAAGATTCCACAATCAGAAATGTGATCACGATGGAACATTCCCTTAGTATTGGGGATTGACATAGGGCTGCGGGGAGAATGTGTGATTAGTATTGGGGATTGACACAGGGCTGTGGGGAGAGTGGGATTAGTTTGGGATTGACCAGGGCTGTGGGGAGAGTGGGATTAGTTTGGGGATTGACCAGGGCTGTGGGGAAGTGGGATTGTATTGGGATTGACACAGGGCTGGGGAGAGTGGATTAGTTTGGGGATTGACAGGGCTGTGGAGAGTGGGATTAGTTTGGGGATTGACACAGGGCTGTGGGGAGAGCGCGGGCAGTAAGATTAACTTGCGATTGATACAGGGCTATGAGGTGAGAGTGGGGCAGTGGGATTATTTGGGATTGATACAGGGCTATGGGGAGAGTGGGCAGTGGGATTAGTTTGGGATTGATACAGGCTATGGGGAGAGTGGGCAGTGGGATTAGTTTGGGATTGACACAGGGCTATGGAGAGAGTGGCAGTGGGATTAGTTTGGGGATTGATACAGGGCTATGGGGAGAGAGTGGGCAGTGGGATTAGTTTGGGGATTGATACAGGGCTATGGGGAGAGAGTGGGGTAGTGGGATTAGTTTGGGGATTGATACAGGGCTATGGGGAGAGAGTGGGGCAGTGGGATTAGTTTGGGGATTGATACAGGGCTATGGGGAGAGAGTTGGGCAGTGGGATTAGTTTGGGGATTGATACAGGGCTATGGGGAGAGAGTTGGGCAGTGGGATTAGTTTGGGGATTGATACAGGGCTATGGGGAGAGAGCGGGGCAGTGGGATTAGTTTGGGGATTGATACAGGGCTATGGGGAGAGAGCGAGGCAGTGGGATTAGTTTGGATTGATACAGGGCTATGGGGAGAGAGGAGGCAGTGGGATTAGATTGGGATTGATACAGGGCTATGGGGAGAGCAGGACAGTGGGATTAGTTTGGGGATTGATACAGGGCTATGGGAAGAGCGGGGACAGTGGGATTAGTTTGGGATTGATACAGGGCTATGGTGAGAGAGCGGGGCAGTGGGATTAGATTGGGGATTGATACAGGGATATGGGGAGAGAGTGGGGCAGTGGGATTAGATTGGGATTGATACAGGGATATGTGGTGAGGACGGGGCAGTGGGATTAGTTTGGGATTGATACAGGGTTATGAGGAGAGAGTGGGACAGTGGGATTAGTTAGGGATTGATACAGGGATATGTGGAGAGGACGGGGCAGTGAGATTAGTTTGTATTAATCCAGGGTTATGAGGAGAGTGTGGAACAGTGGGATTAGTTTTTCACACACAAATACATGCGTGTGGACACACTGACAGATACATACACGTGTACAGGTACATGCGGACACACACATCCGCTCCGGCATAGACACATGTGTGCGTGTGCACACACACACAGTTTTGCTGTGTACATTAGCCCTTTAAGGCAATTTGATAGAATGCTGCTCATTACAGTTTGCCAATGACACCACACATTAGACAGCATTGTTAGCAACATTGCTGAAAACTATTGCAGAGAGATATTAATATTTGGGAGAAGACTGAACTGGTGGATGCATTTCAGTGTAGGGAAATATAAAATGATGTACTTTAGACTAAAAAAGGAGAGAACTGTGTTCTTTATAAATGATGAGAATACAGAAAGAGTGGAAGTTTAAACTGTCCAGATATTTCCCAGCTGGATTCACACAATACAGACAGCAATATATCGCAGATTTTGAAAGTGCCACAAATGTTGTCAAATGCAGTACGTGGGGTTCCTCAATGTTTCAATCTTGCTAAGAATCTATCATCCCCCAGGGACACCATTTCTGTACAATACGGCTGATGGACAAATTAAAATAGTTCAGGTTCAAAGTTTAAAATAACCAGTCATTTTTCTGTGCAGCGTTCGGAATCTGTCAGTGGGATTTACTTCATACAGGTGAGTGTTAATAAGTGTGTGGGGAACTGATTAGAAGTTTTGATGGAGATATTCCTGCATTATGGAAATGTGTGAGATGTATTTAGGGTTGGGAAATGGATTGATGATCAAATGATGCAGTTGTTTTTTAACTACATTAGACTGAGAGCCTTGAAGATTCACAACTTCCATGTGCTGTGAGAAAGGATTCTTAACCAACGCTTATTGTTCAAATAATTCAGACAAGTGAACAAGCTACAGGAACATTGAATGTAGAAACAGAGACAAGCAGACAACCTGTAATCGGAGCTTAAACTTCATGTTTAAATGTGAAGTGCTGAATTCATGATTGCAATACACAAGATTCCACCCTGGGATTCTGTGCAATTTAAGTTCTGCTTTTCCAAAAAATAAAAATAACTATCTGCAGTGAAAAATTCCTTGGACAGGACAGAGGGATTTTGACTCTGTATTTAACCCCAGCCAGTATTTGGGCTCGGAGTGTTTGGTGGACAATGTAGGTGGAACTTTACTCTGAAACACTGGAATTTAGGTTGAGCGGTGATTTAATCAAATGCTTCAGAATAATAATTGATATTATACATCTCGTGTGTGTCTCAGTGACAGCACTGAAACATGTACAGCACAATTTTATCCTGTTTCTGTCTCTCTTTGAAATTAGCTGGTCCATTTCCTAAATAAACACTTTTCAAAAGGGTTCCATTGCCTGTGAAACAGTTTGTGATACCCAAAGGTTCTGAAAGGTGCTTGAGAAATGTCTGTCCCCAAGCTGCTGTGAGGATATTCAGTGTCAGTGTGTGACTTGGGTCACACACAGGCCAGATACACCTCTCCAAATTAAAGATGGAGATGTGATCTCTCTCCATTTGAAAGATGTATTGACCCAGCCTGTCTGAGTTTGTGTTTGCGTTTTTCTGTACATGTGTGTATGTGTCTGGCGGGGGAGGGGGGAGGGGGATGTGTGCCATTCTTTACGCAGCACGGTAAGTGACACGGTAGCACAGTGGGTAGCACTGTGGCTTCACAGCGCCAGGGTCCCAGATCGATTCCCGTTTGGCTGACTGTCCGTGTGGAGTCTACACGTTCTCCCCGTGTCTGTGTGGGTTTCCTCTGGGTGCTCCGGCTTCCTCCCACTGTCCAAAGACCTGCTGTTCGGTGAATTGGACATTCTGAATTCTCCCTCTGTGTACCCGAACAGGCGGCAGAGTTTGGCGAATAGATGTGTGCGTGTGTGTCAGTTTGGTTAGTAATGATTGAAGATAATGAGATAGAAAGTTTGCCAAAGTGCTCACACAGCGGCAGCATTGTCGGTGTAAACAATAATGACAGAGACAGTGTAAACCCTGAACAGACCACCATACCTTGGCCCACTCCCCTACCCCGTCGCTGTCACCCCACCCAACCTCAACATCTTTAGATACTCTGCACAATTTTGATTTATCTTGGCCAATCCACCTCACCTGCACAGTTTTGGACTGTGGGAGGAAACCGGAGCACCCGGAGGGAACCCACGCAGACACGGGGAGAACGTGCAGACTCCGCACAGACAGTGACCCAAGCCGGGAATCGAACCCGGGACCCTGTAGCTGTGAGGCAGCAGTGCTAATCACTATTTGATCCCGGCTCTGGGTCACTGTCCGTGTGGAGTTTGCACATTCTCCCCGTGTTTTTGTGGGTTTCGCCCCCACAAACCAAAGATGTGCCAGGCAGAGGGATTGGCCGCTCTAAATTGCCCCTTAATTGGAAACAATGACCTGGGCAATCGCAATTTGTTGAAATTATTGCCATTTTCACAATTCTGTGCATTGCAGTTTGTTTACATTTATTTGACAGAGAAAATGCTTTGACTTTTACCTATTGACAAACTGTTACTGTCCAGTTCAGCGTGTCTGATACCCCCCAGCTCCCCTCCAGCCCCCCTTCCCTAACCCTTCCCCTCTCCCCCCAGCCCCCCTTTCCCTAACCCTTCCCCTCCCCCCCAGCCCCCCTTTCCCGAACCCTTCCCCTCTCCCCCCAGTCCCCCTTTCCCTAACCCTTCCCCTCTCCCCCCAGCCCCCCTTTCCCTATTCCTTCCCCTCCCCCAGCCCCCCTTTCCCTAACCCTTCCCCTCCCCCCTTTCCCTAACCCTTCCCCCAGTCCCCTTTCCCTTCCCCTTCCCCAACCCCAACCCCCCTTTCCCTAACCCTTTCCCTCTCCCCCAGCCCCCTTTCCCTAACCCTTCCCCTCCCCCAGCCCCCCATTCCCTAACCCTTCCCCTCGCCCCATCCCACTTCCCTAACCCTTCCCCTCCCCCCCAGCCCCCCTTTCCATAACCCTTCCCGTCTCCTGCCCCCTTTCCCTAACCCTTCCCCTCCCCCCCAGCCCCCCTTTCCATAACCCTTTCCGTCTCCTGCCCCACTTTCCATAACCCTTCCCCTCCCCCCAGCCCCCATTTCCCTAACCCTTCTGCTCTCCCCTCCAGCCCCCCTTTCCTAACCCTTCCCTCCCCCCAGCCCCCTTTCCCAAACCCTTCCCCTATCCCCCCTTTCCCTAACCCTTCCCCTCTCCCCAGCCCCCCTTTCCCTAAACCTTCCCCTCTCACCCCAGCCCCCTTTCCCTAACATTTCCCCCTCTCCCCCCAGCCCCCATTTCCCTAACCCGTCCCCTCTCCCCAGCCCCCCTTTCCCTAACTCTTCCCCTCTCCCCCCAGCCCCCCTTTCCCTAGCCCTACCCCTCTATCCCCCAGCCCTCCTTTCCCTAACACTTCCCCTCTCCCCCCAGCCCCCTTTCCCTAACACTTCCCCTCCCCCAGTCCCCCTTTCCCTAACCCTTCCCCTCCCCCCAGCCCCCCTTTCCCTAACCCTTCCTCTCTCCCCCCAGTCCCCCTTTCCCTAACCCTTCCCCTCTCCCCCCAGTCCCCCTTTCCCTAACCCTTCCCCTCCCCCCAGTCCCCCTTTCCCTAACCCTTCCCCCCTCTCCCCCATCCCCACTTTCCCTATCCCTTCCCCACACCCCAGCCCCCCTTTCCCTAACCCCCTCTCCCCCAGCCCCCCTTTCCCAAACCCTTCCCCTCCCCCCAGCCCCCTTTCCCTAACCCTTCCCCTCTCCCCCTAGCCCCCTTTCCCTAACCCTTCCCCTCTCCCCCCCAGCCCACCTTTCCCTAACACCCCCTCTCTCCCCCAGCCCCCTTTCCCTGACCCTCCACCTCTCCCCCAGCCCCCTTTCCCTAACCCTTCCCCTCCCTCCCCTGCCCCCTTTCCCTAACCCCCTCTCCCCCCCAGCCCCCGTTTCCCTAACCCTTCCCCTCTCCCCCCCAGCCCCCCTTTCGCTAACCCTTCCCCTCCCCCCCAGCCCCCCTTTCCCTAACCCTTCCCCTCCCCCCAGCCCCCCTTTCCCTAACCCTTCCCCTCCCCCCAGCCCCCCGTTCCCTAACCCATCCACTCTTCCCCCGGCCCCCATTTCCCTAATCCTTCCCCTCCCCCCAGCCCCCCTTTCCCTAACCCTTCCCCTTTCTCCCAGCCCCCCTTTCCCTAACCCTTCCCCTCGCCCCCCAGACACCCTTTCCCTATCCCTTCCCCTCTCCCCAGCCCCCCTTTCCCTAACCCTTTCCCCTCCCCAGCCCCCCTTTCCCTAACCCTTCCCCTCTCCCCCCAGCCCCCTTTCCCTAACCCTTCCCCTCTCCCCCAGCCCCCTTTCCCTAACCCTTCCCCCTCCCCCCCAGCCCCCCTTTCCCTAATCCTTCCCCTCCCCCAGCCCCCCTTTCCCTAACCCTTCCCCTCTCCCCAACCCCCCTTTCCCTAACCCTTCCCCTCTCCCCCCAGCCCCCCCTTTCCCTAACCCTATCCCCCTCCCCCCAGTCCCCCTTTCCCTAACCCTATCCCCCTCCCCCCAGTCCCCCTTTCCCTAACCCTTCCCCTCTCCCCAGCCCCCCTTTTGCTAACCCTTCACCTCTCCCCCAGCCCCTTCCCCACCCCCAGCCCCTCTCCCTAACCCTTCCCCTCTACCATCCCCCCAGCCCCCCTTTCCCTAACCATTCCCCTCTCCCCCCAGCCCCCCTTTCCCTAACCATTCCCCTCTCTCCCCAGCCCACGTTTCCCTACCCTTTCCCCTCCCCAGCCCCTTTCCCTAACCCTTCCCCTCTCTCCAACAGCCAACTGTTCCCCGAGCCACCACACTCAGACATTTCTGTCAGTTGTACAGGTCGGTGTAAAATGAACTTAAGGAAAGAGTGGTATTTAAAGAGAGGGACGTTGTGCTGAATGGAGGGACAGACGGATCTGGGTTCCTTGTACACCAGGCACTGATAGTGGAGGTGGGGGGGGGGGGGGGGCGTGCAGCAAGCAGTGAAGAAGGCAAATGATATGTTGGCCTTCATTGCCAGAGCGATTTGCGTTGAGAAGTGAAGTTGTCTTACTGCAGTTATACAAGGCCTTGGTGAGACATCACCTGGAGTACTGTGTACCGTTTCTGTCTCCCTAACTAAGAAAGGATATAGTTGGCAGAGAGGGTGTGCCGCGGAGGGTCAATCAGCTGATAGCGAGGTTGTCGAAATGTCCTAGGAGGAGAGATTGGTTCAATAGGGCCTATATTCACTAGATTTCAGACGGATGAGAGGGGATCTGATTGGAATGTATTACATTCTCAAAGTGCTGGACAGACTATGTACAGGGATGATAATTTCCACATTATACAGCCTCTGCCATCTATTTGCCCACCAACTGAAGTTGTTTCAATCAAATGCTCACCACACACACCCCCAACAAGTTGCGTGTCTTTTGCCCCACAGCCAGCCCTGCCAGTGCCCCCCCCACAGCCAGCACTGCCAGTGCCCCCCCCCCACAGCCAGCACTGCCAGTGCCCCCCACAGCCAGCACTGCCAGTGCCCCCCCCCCCCCACAGCCAGCACTGCCAGTGCCCCCCCCCCACAGCCAGCACTGCCAGTGCCCCCCACAGCCAGCACTGCCAGTGCCCAACACACTGCCAGCACTGCCAGTGCTACCCCCCACAGCCAGCACTGCCAGTGATACCCCCCACAGCCAGCACTGACAGCGCTCCTCCCACAGCGAGCACTGCCAGTGCCCCCACCCCCACAGCCAACACTGCCAGTGCTCCTCCCACAGCCAGCCCTGCCAGTGCCCCCACCCCCACAGCCAGCACTGCTAGTGCCCCCACCCCCACAGCCAGCACTGTCAGTGCTCCTCCCACAGCCAGCAGTGCCAGTGCCCCCCCCCCTCCACAGCCAGCACTGCCAGTGCTCCCCCACAGCCAGCACTGCCAGTGCCCCCCCCCTCCACAGCCAGCACTGCCAGTGCCCCACAGCCAGTACTGCCAGTGCTCCCCCCACAGCCAGCACTGCCAGTGATACCCCACACAGCCAGCACTGCCAGTGATACCCCCCACAGCCAACACTGCCAGTGCGCCCTCCCCCACAGCCAGCACCGCCAGTGCCCCCCCCTCCACAGCCAGCACTGCCAGTGCTCCCCCACAGCCAGCACTGCCAGTGCCCCACACACTGCCAGCAGTGCCAGTGATACCCCACACAGCCAGCACTGCCAGTGATACCCCCCACAGCCAACACTGCCAGTGCGCCCTCCCCCACAGCCAGCACTGCCAGTGATACCCCCCACAGCCAGCACTGCCAGTGCCCTCCCCCACAGCCAGCACTGTCAGTGATACCCCCCACAGCCAACACTGCCAGTGCCCTCCCCCACAGCCAGCACTGTCAGTGATACCCCCCACAGCCAACACTGCCAGTGATACCCCCCACAGCCCAACACTGCCAGTGATACCCCCCACAGCCAACACTGCCAGTGATACCCCCCACAGCCAGCACTGCCAGTGATACCTCCCACAGCCAGCACTGCCAGTGCTCCCTCCCCCACAGTCAGCACTGCCAGTGCTCCCTCCCCCACAGCCAGCAACGCCAGTGCTCCCTCCCCCTCAGCCAGCACTGCCAGTGCCCCACAGCCAGTACTGCCAGTGCTCCCCCCACAGCCAGCACTGCCAGTGCTCCACCCCACAGCCAGCCCTGCCAGTGCCCTCCCCACAGCCAGCACTGCCAGCGCCCCCACCCACTCAGCCTGCACTGCCAGTGCTCCACCCCCACAGCCAGCACTGCCAGTGCTCCACCCCCACAGCCAGCACTGCCAGTGCCCCCCAACCCCACAGCCAGCACTTCCTTGCCCCCCACACGGCCAGCAGTGCCAGTGCTCCCCTGCAGCCAGCACTGCCAGTTCCACCCACAGCCAGCACTGCCAGTGCTCCACCCACACAGCCAGCACTGCCAATGCCCCCTCCCCCACAGCCAGCACTGCCAGTGATACCCCACAGCCAACACTGCCAGTGCCCCACCACAGCCAGCACTGCCAGTGATACCCCCACAGCCAGCACTGCCAGTGCTTCCCCACAGCCAGCACTGCCAGTGCCCACCCCCACAGCCAACACTGCCAGTGCTACCCCCACAGCCAGCATTGCCAGTGCTCCCCCCATTAGCCAGCACTTCCAGTGATACCCCCCACAGCCAACACTGCCGTGATACCCCCCACAGCCAGCACTGCCAGTGATACCCCCCAAACAGCCAGCACTGCCAGTGCCCTCCCCCACAGCCAGCACTGCCAGTGATACCCCCACAGCCAGCACTGCCAGTGCCCACCACCCCCACCGCCAGCCGTGCCAGTGCCCTCCCCACAGCCAGAACTGCCAGTGCCCTGCCCCCACAGCCAGCACTGCCAGTGATACCCCCCACAGCAGCACTGCCAGTGATACCCCCCACAGCCAGCACTGCCAGTGATACCCCGAACAGCCAACACTGCCAGTGCCCCCCACAGCCAGCACTGCCAGTGCCCCCACACAGCCAGCCCTGCCAGTGAACCCCCCACAGCCAGCACTGCCAGTGATACCCCACAGCCAGCACTGCCAGTGATACCCCCCACAGCCAGCACTGCCAGTGGCCCCCACAGCCAGCACTGCCAGTGATACCCCCCACAGCCAGCACTGCCAGTGCTCCCCCCCACACAGCCAGCACTGCCAGTGATACCCCCCCCCACAGCCAACACTGCCAGTGATACCCCCCACAGCCAGCACTGCCAGTGCCCCCACAGCCAGCACTGCCAGATACCCCCCACAGCCAAACACTGCCAGTGCCCCCCACAGCCAGCACTGCCAGTGCTCCCCCCACAGCCAGCACTGCCAGTGATACCCCCACAGCCAACACTGCCAGTGATACCCCCCACAGCCAGCACTGCCAGTGATACCCCCCACAGCCAGCACTGCCAGTGATAGCCCCCCACAGCAAGCACTGCCAGTGATACCCCCCACAGCCAACACTGCCAGTGATACCCCCCACAGCCAACACTGCCAGTGATACCCCCACAGCCAACACTGCCAGTGATACCCCCCACAGCCAGCACTGCCAGTGATACCCCCCACAGCCAGCACTGCCAGTGCTACCACCCACAGCCAGCACTGCCAGTGATACCCCCCACAGCCAGCACTGCCAGTGATACCCCCACAGCCAACACTGCCAGTGATACCCCCCACAGCCAACACTGCCAGTGATACCCCCCACAGCCAGCACTGCCAGTGATACCCCCCACACCCAGCACTGCCAGTGCTCCCTCACCCACAGCCAGCACTGCCAGTGATACCCCACAGCCAGCACTGCCAGTGATACCCCCCACAGCCAACACTGCCAGTGATACCCCCACAGCCAGCACTGCCAGTGATACCCCCCACACAGCCAGCCCTGCCAGTGCTCCACCCCACAGCCAGCACTGCCAGTGCCCCCACCCCCACAGCCAGCACTGCCAGTGCCCCCTCCCTCACAGCCAGCCCTGCCAGCAACCTCCCCACAGCCAGCACTGCCAGCGCCCCCACCCACTCAGCCAGCACTGCCAGTGCTCCCTCACCCACAGCCAGCACTGCCAGTGCCCCCCCACAGCCAACACTGCCAGTGATACCCCCACAGCCAGCACTGCCAGTGATACCCACCACAGCCAGCACTGCCAGTGCCCTCCCCCCACAGCCAGCACTGCCAGTGTCCCCACTCCCACCGCCAGCACTGCCAGTGCTACCCCACAGCCAACACTGCCAGTGCCCCCCCACAGCCAACACTGCCAGTGCCCCCCCACAGCCAACACTGCCAGTGCCCCCCCACAGCCAACGCTGAGCTGCTGATTGGCTGAGAGGATGTCAGTCCAGCGGCTAGAGCTGCTGATTGGCTGAGAGGCTGTCAGCCAGCGGCTAGAGCTGCTGATTGGCTGAGAGGCTGTCAGTCAGCGGCTGGAGCTGCTGATTGGCTGAGAGGCTGTCAGTCAGCGGCTGGAGCTGCTGATTGGCTGAGAGGCTGTCAGTCAGCGGCTGGAGCTGCTGATTGGCTGAGAGGCTGTCAGTCAGGTTGATTTACTCATTAATTTAATAATTGATGTAACCGGATATTTCACCGCGATCTTGATCTGCTCCCTGAACCTGGACTGAGTCACCACATAAATAAATGTGTTTGTGCAGCAATTTAAATCCCGCAGCATAAATCCGACTTGTTGTAAATTATATTGAGGATCGGTGAGGTAATATAATCCTCTCACATCGATATAGAAAAATTTAATAACGTACACGGTCCAGAGGAGAATGAAAGTCCCGGAGATGCTGAAGAGTAAAATCATTGCCTTCCTTCTGCTCTCCATCTCTGGGTCTGTGGGATTGTCTCCCTGACTCTGAGCCCTCAGTGTCTTCCGGACCCGACTGCTGAGTAAAATGTGTCTGACTGTCAGAGCGTTGGTCAACAGGATTGAGAAGAACGGGATCAATGGGGTTAAAACCTGATCAAACCAGGAATATCCAACCCATCCCGGGTCAGTGAGATAGCTGCTCTTTGTCCGACAGCCCCACTGGACATTGTCGATTATCCTCCATAGGTTCCAATGTAAAGTACTGGGGGATGTTTTTCACACAGAGCAGGAGGCCGCTTGTTGACAGAATCACAGCCGCAGTTTTCCCGGTGCAATATTTAGTTTTCAGTTTCTGGCAGCGAATGGCCACAAATCGATCAAAGGAGAAAGTGAGGGTGAACCAGACAGAACAGTCCCTGGCTGCAGAGTACAGGACAGCGTTAACACTGCACACAGGGGTGAGGTACAGGAAATTCCAGGGGAAATAATAACCATTGATCCTGTTCAGTATGGGTTTAGTGATAATAAACAGCAGATCCGCCGTTGCCATGGCCACCAGGTAGCGAGTGGTGCAGGTAGAGAGACCACACTGACCCCGACACAGAATCACAATTCCCAGTAAATTAACTGTCAGAGAGAGAAAGGAGAGACGCGGGAAATCACTGGATAATCAATCTCCCTGTCTGAACATAATCTCAGCATCAATATAATGGACAGTGGGTGGGTGGGGGTGTTGGGAGAGGAGTGGGCACAGAGATTAACATTGCAGAGAGGGAAGTAGCAAATGTAACTCCAGTGTTAAAGATGGGGAATGGGGGGGGGGGGGGGGAAGTGTGAATTGCAGCCCTGTCAGTTTGATGGCAGTGGGAGGGAAATGTTTATAATTCAGATACCTTTGGGAGAGGTTACATTTCCCATTCAGTCTGATTTACAGGATTCACTCAGACCGGCCAGGTTTCCCAAACCAGATACAAACATACCAGAGATTGTCATCCCTGCTCAGTTATTGGACCACACCCCGGATTGGACCGTTCCCTGGACTGGGTTTCTGATGGGGTCGGACACCACTCCTGGTTTACTGAATACTCCAGGATCAATAGTAAAAATAAATCAAACGCAGGACCTTCCCACTTCATAATCATGGGAGGAATAAAACATAGAATGTGTGGGGTTGTGGGACTATGATGTCTGAGCCTGTGGACAGAGGATATCCAGAGTCGATAAGGTCAGTGACAGTCCTGGGAACAATACCATGATGTTTGGTGATGTGCTGCTGGTCCAGGGGGAGGTAGCAGGAGGGGGAGGTAGCAGGATGGGTCTGAGAGTTGACAGCCAGCCTCTGTGAGGAAGAAGGCAGTACACCAGACAATAATGGCAACACCCTTGTGGGCAGCTCAGATCACCAGGTCAGGGTTGGATATCAGAGAGAGGATTGGAGCAAGTTTAGAGTGAGTCAGGATTGAGTTGGTGAGAGGCACAGAGACATTGAGACGGTGGATGTCGCACTGACAGATCTCAGTGAAAAGACCAAGGGCTGATAGGAGGCCAGAGGGTGGGGTCCAGGTAGAGGGAGATTACTGGAGGCGGATGGATTTCAGCACCAAATTTCCATAGAATAGACAGTGAGAAACAGCAGAGACAATATTATCTACTCACTGAACACCATCAGAATAATTACCAAATAATTGAAAAGCAGAAGTCGGTCTCTGTTATTCTTGAATTTACAACAGAATATAATAAAATCTTCCAGTCACAATGTCAACAGTAGGAAAAATGGGATTAGAAGTCTGAGTTAAAAGAAATGCAGTAACACAGAGTATTCTAAATAGGCGGCACATATTCCAAAGTCAACATCATTCCTGAAACATTTCATCAAATTATTTCAATAACTATCAGAAATAACAGATCTGAGTAGTATGATAGATGTTAAACAGTTTGAGTTTCTAAAGGCCGTCAGTAAGATCCGACATAACAGACTGATGAGTAATCTCAGAGCCAGTGGGGTTAGGGGACACAGCAGCAGAATGCTGGCGACACACACACACAAAACAGGGAGAGGAGTTAAAGGGATTTAGACTGATTGGTGGAAGGTGGGAAGTGGTGTTCCACAAGGATCACCACTGGGATCACTATTCTTCACCATTCCCATCAACAGTATGGAATCGGGAAGCAGCATGAAAATTTACACAATTTACAGACACAATCAAATTGAGAGTGATAGTGAATACAGAGGAAGAATACAACTAATTACAGGCACACATTATCAGTAATTATGAATTTGCAAAGTGGGAATTTCGATGGGAAATTAATGTACCGACAGATCAGTGTCCGCTGCTGCATTTTGATCAGAACAATAAGTCCCCCAATCACTCCTTGGAAAACAAGTGTGTGAATGGACTGGAGGGGTTTCTGGGTTCAGGTGAATAGATTCACAAATCGTGTGAAGCAGGAACGCAGTTCAAAAACACCCATAAAAATTGATCAAACATGTGAGTTCATTTCAGAATGAATAGAAATGAGAAAATATCACAAAACCTATTGGAATACTGGACTGTTGTGGGTTTTATGAAATATTAGAGTGGGGTGATATCTGATCCTGTTGGAGTAGGTCCATAGAAAACAGAGATAGGGACATTTCACTTCATACAATAAATATCAAACATCTTCAAAACACAGCCAAACTCTTCCTGTTTTCAACCTATTCCAAAGTTAAAACACACAGAGAGGTCCACAGAATGGAGCGACAACTCACCAATAAAATACATCATTTCAAAATAGAACCAACTAATGTCAGTTCAGTTACTGACCCACACACAATACAATCCACACAGACAGATAGTCCCAGTAATAGAGGGATAATTAGATCAGATATTCCACTCTGGTTAGTGACCCACACTCAGTACAATTCTACACTGACAGATACTCCCAGTAATCCTTGTTCCCACTGTCAGATATTCCACTCTGGTTAGTGACCACACTCAGTACAATTCTACACTGACAGGTACTTCCAGTAATCCTTGTTCCTGCTGTCAGATATTCCACTCTGGTTAGTGACCCACACTCAGTACAATTCTACACTGACAGATACTTCCAGTAATCCTTGTTCCTGCTGTCAGATATTCCACTCTGGTTAGGGACCCACACTCAGTCCAATTCTACACTGACAGATACTTCCAGTAATCCTTGTTCACTGCTGTCAGATATTCCACTCTGGTTAATGACCCACACTCAGTATGATTTCATTCTTCTTGCCACTAAACCTTCCTTCAGAGAGATTGCCTTCACTGAGATCCAATCTGACATTGTACAAGATTCCACTCAATATAACAACTTTATTGATCAGAGATGCCGTGAGTGACAAACAGGTTTATTGTTAGTTGGTGAAATGGATTAAAACCCCAGACATTATTAACGAGATTTGCATTTAGTGAATTATATTGTTGACCAGGTGTCTGTATAACAGAGAGCAGGAGATCAGCGTTAAACATTTTTAGTCGCAGTGTAAATTCAGAGAGCAGCTCACACACAGATTTACACAAATTCAAAGGCGATAGTCACTTACCAGGAACACCAACAATAGCCAGAATTGGGTAGAATATTTTCTCAGCCGTCTGAATTGGATAAAGCATTTTCACTGTGAAGTGATGTGTCCTTTCCTGCGATTGGCAATCTCTCTGTCTGAAACTCTGAAGTTATATATTCTCCAAACTTTTAATTAAAACCCTGTGGAACCACCTCAGGGGTATTGAGGTTGTGACATCGTTTAACATATTTTTCAAAGATGTGAACAAACAGATTACGATATTGTGCTCAGTGAAAGCAAATATTTTTTTTTGAGTGAGTGATCTCTTTCCAAACACTGGACTGTGTTGATCACATTGACTAACAAATAATAACAGACAGAATGCTGTCCACTCAGACACTATCAGTCCCATCTGAAGATCTCAGATTGTTTCAGTGATATCCCTCACTCCACTGTGAGCATTGAATGATTCAGTTAAAAATTGTCAGTGTGTTTCTCTGGGTGGGTCCACTGCACTCTGGGGTGCAGCTGTCTCTGTAACTGTGCCCATTCAGTGATTCAGTTCCAATTGTCAGTGTGTTTCTCTGGGTGGTTCCACTGCACTCTGGGATGTAGCTGTCTCTGTAACTGTGACCATTCAGTGATTCAGTTCCAATTGTCAGTGTGTTTCTCTGGGTGGGTCCACTGCACTCTGGGATGTAGCTGTCTCTGTAACTGTGACCATTCAGTGATTCAGTTCCAATTGTCAGTGTGTTTCTCTGGGTGGGTCCACTGCACTCTGGGATGTAGCTGTCTCTGTAACTGTGACCATTCAGTGATTCAGTTCCAATTGTCAGTGTGTTTCTCTGGGTGGGTCCACTGCACTCTGGGATGTAGCTGTCTCTGTAACTGTGCCCATTCAGTGATTCAGTTACAATTGTCAGTGTGTTTCTCTGGGTGGGTCCACTGCACTCTGGGATGTAGCTGCCTCTGTAACTGTGACCATTCAGTGATTCAGTTCCAATTGTCAGTGTGTTTCTCTGGGTGGGTCCACTGCACTCTGGGATGTAGCTGTCTCTGTAACTGTGCCCATTCAGTGATTCAGTTACAATTGTCAGTGTGTTTCTCTGGGTGGGTCCACTGCACTCTGGGATGTAGCTGCCTCTGTAACTGTGACCATTCAGTGATTCAGTTCCAATTGTCAGTGTGTTTCTCTGGGTGGGTCCACTGCACTCTGGGGTGTAGCTGCCTCTATCTGTGACCATTCCTTTATTTGATATCAGTATTTTCTGATGGTGGATAAGTAGCAAATTTCAATTTCTCCAAATTCTGGAACTATTTAATGCCCAAAATATGTGATCCCATATATAAATCTGATTCAGCCCCTCAAACAAAGAAAATCTTTAGAATCATTGGAACCTCAGAAAACTCAAAGGCTGCAGCGCATTGAAACTCAACACCTCAGAGGGCAGTATTGGAACATATTCAGCTGTGAAAACTAATACCCCGTCTCTCACTGATACCAGCCGACCATCTGATACATACACTTTAACCAGGAGAGAGGCAGGCTGAGATGTGGAGGAAGAGAGAACTGGTCTGTTAGTTGTGCTGATAGAAGACAGTGTGAGAGAGGGTGGGAGGAGATAGAATGGGAGAGAAAATGGGTGGGAGGAGATAGAATGGGAGAGAAAATGGGTGGGAGGAGATAGAATGGGAGAGAAAATGGGTGGGAGGAGATAGAATGGGAGAGAAAATGGGTGGGAGGAGATAGAATGGGAGAGAAAATGGGTGGGAGGAGATAGAATGGGATTGAAAATGGGTGGGAGGAGATAGAATGGGAGAGAAAATGGGTGGAAGGAGATAGAATGGGAGAGAAAATGGGTGGGAGGAGATAGAATGGGAGAGAAAATGGGTGGGAGAAATAAAGTTAAAACGAGAGAAGGAGTTAGATTGTCTGACAGAAAGGGAAGCAGGGAGTGGAGAGCGAGTGGGTGAGTGGATGAGGGAGGCAGATTGTGTGAGAACGATGGTGTATTAAATACTAACATAATCTTAGACATAAGTAAAGGAGATAGCTACTGAGTGACTGAGAGAGTGGGAGAGGGAAAAAGTGTGAGAGAAAGTGTGAGAGAGGGAAAGATTGTGAGAGAATGTGAGAGAGAGGAAAAGAATGTGAGAGAAAATGTGAGGGGGGAAAGAGAGTGAGAGAACGTGAGACAGATAGAAAGAGTGTGAAAGAAGGTGTGAGAGAGGGGAAGAGTGTGAGAGAAAGTGTGAGAGAGGGAAACAGTGTGAGGGAAAGTGTGAGAGTGGGAACTAATGTGTGCATACGTGTGAGTGAGGAAAAGAGTGTGAGAGAACGTGAGACAGAGAGGAAGAGTGTGAGAGACAGTGTAAGAGAGAGAGGGAAAGTGTGAAAGTGTGAGGAGGAAAGAGTGTGAGATAAAATGTGAGAGAGGGACAGTGTGAGATAAAATGTGAGAGAGGGACAATGTGAGATAAAGTGTGAGAGAGGGAAAGAAATTGAGAGAAAGTGTGAGAGAGGGAAAGAGTGTGAAAGAGGGAAAGAGAGTGAGAGAAAGTGTGAGGAGGGAAGAGTTTGATAGAAAGAGTGCGAGAGGGAAAGAGTGTGATAGAAAGTGTGAGAGAGTGAAAGAGTGTGAGATAAAGTGTGAGAGAGTGAGAGAGGGAAAGAGTGTGAGAGATAGTGTGAGAAAGGGAAAGAGAGTGAGAGAGGGAAAGAGTGTGAGAGAATGTGTGAGGTGGAAAGAGTTTGATAGAAAGAGTGAGAGAGGGAAAGTGTTTGATAGAAAGAGTGAGAGAGTGAAAGAGTGTGAGAGAAAGTGTGAGAGAGGGAAAGAGTGTGAGAGAAAGTGTGAGAGAGGGAAAGGGTGTGAGAGAAAGTGTGAGAGGGAAAGAGTGTGAGAGAAAGTGTGAGAGAGGGAAAGAGTGTGAGAGAAAGTGTGAGAGAGGGAAAGAGTGTGAGAGAAAGTGTGAGAGAGGGGAAGAGAGTGAGAGAGGGAAAGAGATTGAGAGAAAGTGTGAGGAGGAAAGAGTTTGAGAGAAAGTGTGAGAGAGGGAAAGAGTGTGATAGAGATAGATAGATAGAGAAATACAGCACAGAACAGGCCCTTCGGCCCACGATGTTGCGCCGAACTTTTGTCCTAGGTTAATCATAGAATTTTGGACAATTTGTCATGGCCAATCCACCCAACCTGCACATCTTTGGACTGTGGGAGGAAACCGGAGTACCCGGAGGAAACCCACGCAGTCACGGGGAGGATGTGCAGACTCCACACAGACAGCGACCCAATTCGAAATCGAACCTGGGACCCTGGAGCTGTGAAGCAATTGTGCTATC
This sequence comes from Scyliorhinus canicula, assembly GCF_902713615.1. Classification (NCBI taxonomy): domain Eukaryota; kingdom Metazoa; phylum Chordata; class Chondrichthyes; order Carcharhiniformes; family Scyliorhinidae; genus Scyliorhinus; species Scyliorhinus canicula. The sequence goes on along the minus strand of NW_024055591.1, from coordinate 36,687 downwards.
CACAATGCTACCGTGCTGCCCTTAAGAAGTTAACCTACACTCCCTTGTTCTACCCTAATCCAAGTACCTATCCAATAGCCGTTTGAAGGTCCATAAATTTTCCGACTCAACTACTACCACAGGCAGTGCATTCCATGCCCCCACTACTCTCTGGGTAAAGAACCGACCTCTGACATCCCCTCTATATATTCCACCATTTATCTTAAATTTATGTCCCCTTGTAATGGTGTGTTCCACCCGGGGAAAAAGTCTCTGACTATCTACTCTATCTATTCCCCTGATCATCTTATAAACCTCTATCAAGTCGCCCCTCATCCTTCTCCGTTCCAATGAGAAAAGGCCCAGCACCCTCAATCTTTCCTCGTATGACCTACTCTCCATTCCAGGCAACATCCTGGTAAATCTCCTCTGCACCTTTTCCAAAGCTTCCACATCCTTCCTAAAATGAGGTGACCAGAACTGCACACAGTACTCCAAATGTGGCCTGACCAAGGTTTTGTACAGCTGCATCATCACCTCACGGCTCTTAAATTCAATCCCTCTGCTAATGAACGCTAGCACACCATAGGCCTTCTTCACAGCTCTATCCACTTGAGTGGCAACTTTCAAAGAACAATGAACATAGACCCAAAGATCTCTCTGCTCCTCCACATTGCCAAGAACCCTACCATTAACCCTGTATTCCGCATTCAGATTTGACCTTCCAAAATGGACAACCTCACACTTGTCAGGGTTAAACTCCATCTGCCACTTCTCAGCCCAGCTCTGCATTCTATCTATGTCTCTTTGAAGCCGACAACAGCCCTCCTCACTATCCACAACTCCACCAATCTTCGTATCATCTGCAAATTTACTGACCCACCCTTCAACTCCCTCATCCAAGTCGTTAATGAAAATCACAAACAGCAGAGGACCCAGAACTGATCCCTGCGGTACGCCACTGATAACTGGGCTCCAGGCTGAATATTTGCCATCCACCACAACTCTCTGTCTTCTATCGGTTAGCCAGTTTGTTATCCAACTGGCCAAATTTCCCACTATCCCATGCCTCCTTACTTTCTGCATAAGCCTACCATGGGGAACCTTATCAAATGCCTTACTAAAATCAATGTACACTACATCCACTGCTTTACCTTCATCCACATGCTTGGTCACCTCCTCAAAGAATTCAATAAGACTTGTAAGGCAAGACCTACCCCTCACAAATCCGTGCTGACTATCCCTAATCAAGCAATGCCTTTCCAGATGCTCAGAAATCCTATCCCTCAGTACCCTTTCCATTACTTTGCCTACCACCGAAGTAAGACTAACTGGCCTGTAATTCCCAGGGTTATCCCTATTCCCTTTTTTGAACAGGGGCACGACATTCGCCACTCTCCAATCCTCTGGTACCACCCCTGTTGACAGCGAGGACGAAAAGATCATTGCCAACGGCTCTGCAATTTCATTTCTTGCTTCCCATAGAATCCTTGGATATATCGCGTCAGGCCCGGGGGACTTGTCTATCCTCAAGTTTTTCAAAACGCGCAACACATCTTCCTTCCTGACAAGTATCTCCTCAAGCTTATCAGTCTGCTTCACGCTGTCCTCTCCAACAATATGGCCCCTCTCATTTGTAAATACTGAAGAAAAATACTTGTTCAAGACCTCTCCTATCTCTTCAGACTCAATACACAATCTCCCGCTACTGTCCTTAATCGGACCTACTCTCACTCTAGTCATTCTCATATTTCTCACGTATGTGTAAAAGGCCTTGGGGTTTTCCTTGATCCTACCCGCCAAAGATTTTTCATGCCCTCTCTTAGCTCTCCTAATCCCTTTCTTCAGTTCCCTCCTGGCTACCTTGTATCCCTCCAGCGCCCTGTCTGAACCTTGTTTCTTCAGCCTTACATAAGTCTCCTTCTTCCTCTTAACAAGACATTCAACCTCTCTTGTCAACCATGGTTCCCTCACTCGACCATCTCTTCCCTGCCTGACAGGGACATACATATCAAAGGCACGCAGTACCTGATCCTTGAACAAGTTCCACATTTCACTTGTGTCCTTCCCTGACAGCCTATGTTCCCAACTTCTGCACTTCAATTCTTGTCTGACAGCATTGTATTTACCCTTCCCCCAATTATAAACCTTGCCCTGTTGCTCGCACCTATCCCTCTCCATTACTAAAGTGAAAGTCACAGAATTGTGGTCACTACCTCCAAAATGCTCCCCCACTAACAAATCTATCACCTGCCCTGGTTCATTACCAAGTACTAAATCCAATATGGCCTCCCCTCTGGTCGGACAATCTACATACTGTGTTAGAAAAGCTTCCTGGACACACTGCACAAACACTACCCCATCCAAACTATTTGATCTAAAGAGTTTCCACTCAATGTTTGGGAAGTTGAAGTCGCCCATGACTACTACCCTGTGACTTCTGCACCTTTCCAGAATCTGTTTCCCAATCTGTTCCTCCACATCTCTGCTGCTATTGGGGGGCCTATAGAACACTCCCAACAAGGTAACTGCTCCTTTCCTATTTAGTATACACACTTCAACCCATCTCCTTGCCTGCAAGTACTCTCCTTTGTCATTGTTACCTTCCCCACTGCATCACTACGTGCTTTGGCGTCCTGACTATCGTCTACCTTAGTTGCTGGACTACAGATCCGGTTCCCATTCCCCTGCCAAATTAGTTTAAACCCTCCCGAAGAGTACTAGAAAACCTCCCCCCCAGGATATTGGTGCCCCTCTGGTTCAGATGCAACCCGTCCTGCTTGTACAGGCCCCACCTTCCCCAGAATGCGCTCCAATTATCCAAATACCTGAAGCCCTCCCTCCTACACCATTCCTGCAGCCACGTGTTCAACTGCACTCTCTCCCTATTCCTAGCCTCGCTATCACGTGGCACCGGCAACAAACCAGAGATGACAACTCTGTCTGTCCTGGCCCTTAACTTCCAGCCTAACTCCCTAAACTTGTTTATTACCTCCACACCCTTTTTCCTACCTACATCGTTGGTACCAATGTGCACCACGACTTCTGGCTGCTCACCCTCCCCCTTCAGGATCCTGAAGACACGATCAGAGACATCCCTGACCCTGGCACCCGGGAGGCAACATACCTTTCGGGAGTCTCGCTCGCGACCACAGAATCTCCTATCTATTCCCCTAACCATTGAATCTGTGTGAGATAAATTGTGAGAGAGGAAAAGAGTATGAGAGAAAGTGTGAGAGAGGGAAAGAGTGTGAGAGAAAGGGTGAGGAAGAAAGAGTTTCATAGAAAGAGTGAGAGAGGGAAAGAGTGTGATAGAAAGTGTGAGAGAGGGAAAGCATATGAGAGAAAGTGTGAGAGAGGGAAAGAGAGTGGGAGAGGGAAAGAGTGTGATAGAAAGTGTGAGAGAGGGACAGAGTGTGTAAGAAAGTGTCGAAAGGAGATGTGAGAGAAGGAGGGAGGGAGGCATGGAAGGAGGGTAAGAGAGGGAGGGGGATAGTGAGACGGGAACAGAATGTGACAGAGGAGTAAGTGTGAGACAAGGGGAAATGTGTCAGAGAGAATGGGAGAGAGGGAATGAATATCAATGAAGAAGACACTATGAGAGGCAGGAATTTGAGTGTGTGAGAGAGTGTGAGAGAGGGACAGACTGTGAGAAAATGGGGGAGTGTGAGAGAGGGAGTGTGAGAGAGGGAGGGCGTGTGAGAGGGGGAGGGAGTGTGAGAGATGGAGGGGGTGTGAGAGAAGGATAGTGTGAGAGAGGGAGGGAGTGTGAGAGAGGGAGGGAGTGTGAAAGTTGGAGTGTGAGAGAGGGAGGGAGTGTGAAAGAGGGAAGGTGTGTGAGTGCGGGAGGGAGTGTGAGAGAGGGAGGGAGTGTGAAAGAGGGAAGGTGTGTGAAAGAGGGAGGGTGTGTGAGTGAGGGAGGGAGTGTGAGAGAGGGAGTGTGAGAGAGGGAGGGTGTGTGAAAGAGGGAAGGTGTGTGAGTGAGGGAGGGAGTGTGAGAGAGGGAGAGAGTATGAGAGAGGGGCTGTGAGCGAGGGAGGAAGTGTGCGAGAGGGAGTGTAAGATGGGAGGGAGGGTGAAAGAGGGAAGGTGTGTGGGCGAGGGAGGGAGTGTGAGAGAGGGAGGGAATGTGAAAGAGGGAAGGTGTGTGAGTGAGGGAGGGAGTGTTAGAGAGGGAGTATGAGAGAGGGAGGGTGTGAAAGAAGGAAGGTGTGTGAGTGAGGGAGGGAGTGTGAGTGAGGGAGGGAGTGTGAAAGAGGGAGGGAGTGTGAGAGAGGGAGGGTGTGAAAGAGGGAAGGTGTGTGAGTGAGGGAGGGAGTGTGAGTGAGGGAGGGAGTGTGAGAGAGGGAGGGAGTGTGAGAGAGGGAGGGTGTGAAAGAGGGAAGGTGTGTGAGTGAGGGAGGGAGTGTGAGAGAGGGAGTGTGAGAGAGGGAGGGGTGTGTGAAAGAGGGAAGGTGTGTGAGTGAGGGAGGGAGTGTAAAAGAGGGAAGGTGTGTGAGTGAGGGAGGGAATGTGAGAGAGGGAAGGTGTGTGAGTGAGGGAGGATGTGTGAGAGTGGGAGTGTGACAGAGGGAGGGAGTGTGAAAGAGGGAAGGTGTGTGAGTGAGGGAGGGAGTGTGAGAGAGGGAGGGAGTGTGAAAGAGGGAAGGTGTGTGAGTGGGGGGGGTGTGAGAGAGGGAGTATGAGAGAGGGAGGGTGTGGAAGAAGAAAGGTGTGTGAGTGAGGGAGGGAGTGTGAGAGAGGGAGGGTGAAAGAGGGTGTGTGAGAATGAAAGGGGAGTGTGAAAGAGGGAAGGTGTGTGAGTGAGGGAGGGTGTGAGAGAGGGAGTGTGAGAGAGAGAGGGTGAGTGAGGGAGGGAGTGTGAGAGAGGGAAGGTGTGTGAGTGAGGGAGGGGGTGTGAGAGAGTGAGTGTGAGAGAGGGAGGGAGTGTGAAAGGGGGAAGGTGTGTGAGGGAGGGAGTGTGAGAGAGGGAGGGAGTGTGAAAGAGGGAAGGTGTGTGAGTGAGGGAGAGAGTGTGAGAGAGGGAGGGAGTGTGAGAGAGGGAGGGAGTGTGAGTGAGGGAGGGTGTGAGAGACGGATATAATTTGAAAGATGGAGGGAGTGTGAGAAATGGACGGAGTACGAGAGAGGGCGAGAGTGTGAGAGAGGGAGAGCGTGAGAGAGGGAGGATGAGAGAGGGAGGGTGTGTGAAAGAGGGAAGGTGTATGAGTGAGGGAGGGAGTGTGAGAGAGGGAGAGAGTGTGAGAGAGGGACTGTGAGAGAGGGAGGAAGTGTGCGAGAGGGAGTGTGAGAGAGGGAGGGAGTGTGAAAGAGGGAAAGTGTGTGGGTGAGGGAGGGAGTGTGAGAGAGGGAGGGAGTGTGAAAGAGGGAAGGTGTGTGAGTGAGGGAGGGAGTGTGAGAGAGGGAGGGAGTGTGAGAGAGGGAGGGTGTGAGAGAGCGAGTGTGAGAGTGGGAGAGAGTGTGAGAGAGGGAGGGAATGTGAGAGAGGAAGGGAGTGTGAGAGAGGGAGGGTGTGAGAGAGGGTGGGAGTGTGAGACAGGGAGAGAGTGTGAGAGAGGGAGGCAGTCTGAGAGAGGGAGAGTGTGAGAGAGGGAGAGTGTGAGAGAGGGAGTGTGAGAGAGAGGGAGGTTGTGAGGGAGGGAGAGTGAGTGAGGGAGGGAGTGTGAGAGAGGGAGGGTGTGAGGGAGGGAGAGTGATTGAGGGAGGGAGTGTGAGAGAGGGAGGTTGTGAGGGAGGGAGAGTGAGTGAGGGAGGGTGTGTGAGAGAGGGAGAGTGTGAGAGAGAGGGAGGTTGTGAGGGAGGGAGAGTGAGTGAGGGAGGGTGAGAGAGGGAGGGTGTGAGGGAGGGAGAGTGATTGAGGGAGGGAGTGTGAGAGAGGGTGGGTGTGAGAGACTGACAGTGTGTGAGAGAGGGAGAAAATGTGAGAAAGGGAGGGTGTGACAGAAGGAGATTGTGTGAGAGGGAGGGTGTGTGAGAGAGGGTGAGAGAGGGAAGGAGTCTGAGAGAGGGAGTGTGAGAGGGAAGGTGTTAGAAAGGGAGAGAGTGTGAGAGAGGGAGTGTGAGAGAGGGAGTGTGAGCGAGGGAGTGAGCGTGAGAGAGGGAGTGTGAAAGAGGGAGGGAGTGTGAGAGAGGGAGAGAGTGTGAGAGAGGGAGGGAGTGTGAGAGAGGGAGGGAGTGTGAGAGAGGGAGGGTGTGAGAGAGGGAGGGAGTGTGAGAGAGGGACGGAGTGTGAGAGAGGGAGAGAGTGTGAGAGAGGGAGGGAGTGTGAGAGGGAAGGAGTGAGAGAGGGAGAGAGCGTGAGAGAGGGAGGGAATGTGAGAGAGGGAGTGTGAGAGAGGGAGGTTGTGTGGGAGGGAGAGTGAGTGAGGGAGGGAGTGTGAGAGAGGGACAGTGTGAGAGAGGGAGGGAGTGTGTGAGAGGAGGGAGTGTGAGAGAGGGAGAGAGTGTGAGAGAGGGAGGGTGTGAGAGAGAGAGAGTGTGTGAGAGGGAGGGATTCTGAGAGAGTGGAGCATGAGGGATGGAGACAGTATGAGAGGGAGAGTGTGTGAGAGAGGGAGGGAGTGTGAGAGAGGGAGGGAGTGTGAGAGAGAGGGAGGGAGTGTGTGAGAGAGGGAGGGAGTGTGTGAGAGGGAAGGAGTGTGTGAGGTGGGGATGAGAAATGGCGAGAGTGTGAGAGATGGTGTGAATGTGAGAGAGGGAGAGAATGCAAGGGAGAGATAGAGTGTGAGGCAATGTGCTTGGAGATATGGGATCTGGGTATCATGGGGAAAACACAATCCGGATGAATACATTTGCTGAGTACACAAAGTGTTCCTTAATTATAAACTCAGATACTGGATCAAGTAAATATCCTGAATGCAGTATCCACCATTGAAGGTGTGAATAATTGACAGTGTGATAGGTCAGTTATTGTGCAGAGCTGGAATAGAACTTGTCTTTCCCCAGTGAGAGGCCAGAAAGCAAACACGTGGCACAGACCCTTTTAACAATAATTGTAAAGCAACCTCAAAAAAGATAGACCTCCCTCTGATTATGAAATGTGCGTCTGTTGTTATTGGGAGCAACACAGATGTTTTCAATATGAAAAGCCCAGACAGCTCCCAGGGTCAGACAGATTGGACCTTACAATGCAGTTGATGCTGTGAAGTAACCAGTCAGCTAAAGCAGACGCTGAGTTCACACATGGACACAGTGAATAGAAAGGATTACAGTGAGAATACTGGCGGTGGTGGGGAACATGGAGGGAACCTGCAGGTGTTGGCCCACATCCTCTCACAGCCAGACAACATCCAAAGCCTGAAAAGTGAGTGAAGTACCGAAGGAGAACAATTCATTCCGTTTGTCCTCAGCCTCTCTATAGATGGGCAGATCATTCAATCCGACTGCACCGCCCTTTCCCTGGAGACATACATTTGATTTCTGTCACTCCTACCATTCCCTGTGAAACCACTGTTGTATCTGCCTACACCAGTGTCCCAGGCCGTACAGACCAGATCAGAACCACTCGCTGTGTGAATGGTTTAGAAGCAGGTTTCCCTTTGGGATGATTGGATTGGCTGGGGCTGGGTTATTGGCAATAAAAGACCATGATGTGAGATTCGTTCCACACATTTCAGATTGTATAAGTTTTGGATAATCTGGATATAAATGAACTGTTTCCATGAACAATATAAATATCTGTTGGAAAGATGTAACTGAAATATATTATCATGCAGATACATTCATCAGAGAGTAATGCAGAGCAGGAACTGATAACAAATGGCAACATGGGGAGACTACAGGGCCACTCACACCTCCTCCAACATTCAATATAATCTCTGCTCAGCTTCTGCCTCAATGTCATTTCCCGCTTGTCCCTCACATCCTTTCATTGCCTCATTTCCTGTAAGAATAATGGAGGCAGACACCCAAAGCAACATTTCAAACCGACCTGGACATTGAAGGCCATAAGACCAGAAGACATTGGAGCTGAACTTGGTCACCAGGCCCATCGGGTCTGCTCCGCCATTCAATCATGGCTGATATGTCTCTCATCCTCAATATCCTACCTTCTCACCTTCTCCCCATAACCCCTGATCCCCTTATTAATCAAGAACCTATCTATCTCTGTCTTAAAGACACTCAGTGATTTGGCCTCCACAGCCTTCTGCGGCAAAGAGTTCCACAGATTCACCACCCTCTGGCTGAAGAAATTCCTCCACATCTCTGTTTTATAGGATCGTACCTTTTGTCTGAGATGGTGCCCTCTGGTTCTAGTTTCTCCTACAAGTGGAAACATCCTCTCCACATCCATTCTATCCAGGCCATACAGTATCCTGTAGGTTTCCATAAGATCCCCCCTCATCCTTCTAAACTCCAACGAGGACAGAGCCAGATAACCCGATGGCCTAGGAATCTGAAACCCTGCCTCCCACACCACCAGTGTAGCCACATGTTTAGCTGCTCTATCCTCTTATTTCGATCCTCACTGTCACGTGGCACAGGGAGTAATCCTGAGATTACAACCCTCCGTTTGAATGACTGCCTAACTCCCTGAACTCCTTCTGCAGGACCTCATCACTCTTCCTGCCGATGTCGTTATTACCTTTGTGAACCACGACCTCTGGCTGTTCACCCTCCCCCTTCAGGACGTCCTTTGTTCGTTCAGCGACAACCTTGACCCTGGAACCAGGGAGGCAACATACCGGCCTGGTGTCACTTTCCTGCCCACAGAAGCGCCTGTCTGTGCCCCTTACTCTGGGATCCCTGTAACTATCGCTTTCCTGAACTTTGCCCTCCCTCAGCAAAAGAGCCAGATGTGGTGCCAATGTTCTGGCTGCTGTTGGTTTCCCTGATAGGCTATCCCCCCAACTGTATCTAACACAGTATACCTATTAGAGATGGGGACAGCCACAGGGGATTCCAGCGCTGACTGCCTGCCCTTTCCAGCAGTCATCTACCCAACTATCTGCCTGCACCTTAGGTGTGACCACGCCTCCAGAACGTCTATCTATGATGCCTCCCGCCTCCTGCATGCTCCTAAGTGCATCCAATTGCTGCTCCAACTGAACCACGCGGTCTGTGAGGCGCTGCCATTGGCTACACCTGCTGCAGACGTAGTTGACCGGCACACTGGAAGCATCACGGTTCTCCGACATCTCCGACATGTCCGAGGATTCTCTGTAAAGCTAGGGAGGAGATTGCTGAGCCTTTGGCTTTGATCTTTAAGTCATCTTTGTCTACAGGAATAGTGCCAGAGGACTGGAGGATAGCAAATGCTGCCCAATTGTACCAGAAGGGGAGTAGAGATAACCCCGGTAACTATAGGCCAGTGAGCCTTACTTCTGTTCTTGGAAATGTCTTGGAAAGCTTGATAAGAGATAGGATGTGTAATCAACTGCAAAGGAATAATTTGATTAGAGATACTCAACATAGTTTTGTGAAGGGTAGGTTGTGCCTCACAAACCACATTGAGTTCTTCGAGAAGGTGACCAAACAGGTGGATGAGGGTACAGCAGTTGATGTGGTGTATATGGATTTCAGTAAAGCGTTTGATAAGGATCCCCACGCTAGGCTATAGCAGAAAATACAGAGGCATGGGATTCAGGGTGATTTAGCAGTTTGGATCAGAAATTGGCTAGTTGATAGAAGACAAAGAGCGGTGGTTGATGGGAAATGCTCTGATTGGTGTCCAGCTACTAGTGGTGTACCACAAGGATCCGTTTTGGGGCCGTTGCTGTTTGTCATTTTTATAAATGACCTGGAGGAGGGCGTAGAAGGATGGGTGAGTAAATTTGCAGATGGCACTAAAGTCGGTGGAGTTGTGGACAGTGCAGAAGGATGTTACAAGTTGCAGAGGGACATAGATAGGCTGCAGAGCTGGGCTGACAGGTGACAAATGGAGTTTAATGCAGAAAAGTGTGAGGTGATTCATTTTGGAAGGAAATACAGAAAGGCAGAGTAATGGGCTAATGGTAAGATTCTTGGTAGTGTGGACGAGCAGAGAGATCTCGGTGTCCATGTCCATAGATCCCTGAAAGTTGCCACCCAGGTTGAGAGGGTTGTTAAGAAGGCGTACGGTATGTTAGCTTTTATTGGTAGAGGTATTGACTTTCGGAGCCATGAGGTCATGTTGCAGTTGTACAAAACTCTGGTGCGGCCGCATTTGGAGTATTTTGTGCAGTTCTGGTCACCACATTATAGGAAGGATGTGGAAGCATTGGAAAAGGTACAGAGGAGATTTACAAGAATGTTGCCTGGTATGGAGGGAAGATCATATGAGGAAAGGCTGAAGGACATGAGGCTGTTTTAGTTAGAGAGAAGAAGGTTAAGAGGTGACTTAATTGAGGCATTCAAGACATACTACCCAGGGGCCACTGTAAATAATGAAATACTGCCCAGGGACCACTGTAAATAATGATATACTGCCCAGGACCACTGTAAATAATTATATACTGCCCAGGGACCACTGTAAATAATGATATACTGCCCAGGGCCACTGTAAATAACGATATACTGCCCAGGGATCACTGTAAATGATGAAATACTGCCCAGGGTTCACTGTAAATAATGATATAATGTCCAGGGACCTCTGTAAATAATGATATACTGCCCAGGGGCCACTGTAAATAATGATATACTGCCCAGGGATTACTGCAAATAATGATATTCTGCCCAGGGACTACTGTAAATAATGATATACTACCCAGGGATTATTGCAAATAACGACATACTGCCCAGGAATCACTGTAAATAATGTTATTCTGCCCGCAGATCACTGTAAATGATGATATACTGCCCAGGGACCACTGTAAATGATGATATACTTCCCAGGGAACACAGTAAATAATGTCATTCTACCCAGAACCACTGTAAATAATGATATACTGCCCAGGGCCACTGTAAATAATGATACACTGCCCAGGGACCACTGTAAATAAGGATACACTGCCCAGGGCCACTGTTAATAATGATATACTGCCCAGGGATCACTGTAAATAAGGATATACTACCCAGGGACCACTGTAAATAATGATATACTACCCAGGGTCCACTGTAAATAATGACATACTGCCCAGGGCCACTGTAAATAATGATATACTACCCAGGGACAACTGTAAATAATGAAAAACTACCCAGGGAGCACAGTAAATAATGATATACTACCCAGGGACCACTGTAAATAATGATATTCTGCCCAGAGACCACGGTAAATAATGAAAACCTACCCAGGGACCACTCTAAATAATGATAAACTAACCAGGGATCCCTGTAAATAATGATATTCTGCCCAGGGACCACTGTAAATAATGATATACTGTCCAGGGACCACTGTAAATAATGATATACTACCCAGGGTCCACTGTAAATAATGACATACTGCCCAGGGCCACTGTAAATAATGATATACTACCCAGGGACCACTGTAAATAATGAAAAACTACCCAGGGAGCACAGTAAATAATGATATACTACCCAGGGACCACTGTAAATAATGATATACTACCCAGAGACCACGGTTAAATAATGAAAAACTACCCAGGGACCACTCTAAATAATGATAAACTAACCAGGGATCCCTGTAAATAATGATATTCTGCCCAGGGATCACTGTGAATCATGATATACTACCCAGTGTCCACTGTCAATAATTATATACTTCCCAGGGACCACAGTAAATAATGTCATTCTACCCGGAATCACTGTAAATAATGATATACTGCCCAAGGATCAATGCAAATAATGATATACTGCCCAGGGACCACTGTAAATAATGATATACTACCCAGGGACCACTGTAAATAATGACATACTGCCCAGGGCCACTGTAAATAATGATATACTACACAGGGACCACTGTAAATCATGAAAAACTACCCAGGGACCACAGTAAATAATGTCATTCTACCCGGAATCACTGCAAATAATGATATACTGCCCAGGGATCACAGTAAATAATGATATACTTCCCAGGGCCACTGTAAATAATGATATACTGCCCAGGGATCACTGCAACTAACGACATAATGCCCAGGGCCACTGCAAATAATGATATACTGCCCAGGGACCACAGTAAATAATAACATACTACCCAGGGACCACTGTAAATAATGAAAAACTACCCAGGGAGCACAGTAAATAATGATATACTACCCAGGGACCACTGTAAATAATGATATACTGCCCAGGGACCACTGTAAATAATGATATTCTACCCAGGGAATACTGTAAATAATGATATACTATCCAGGGACTACTGAAAATAATGCTATACTCTCCAGGGACCACTGTAAATAATGATATTCTACCCAGGGACTACTGTAAATAATGATATACTGCCCAGGGACAACTGTAAATAATGGTATACTACCCAGGGACCACTGTGAATAATGATATACTACCCAGGGACGACTGTAAATAATGATATCCTACCCAGGGACCACTGTAAATAATGATATACTACCCAGGGACGACTGTAAATAATGATATACTACCCAGGGACGACTGTAAATAATGATATCCTACCCAGGGACTACTGTAAATAATGATATACTGCCCAGGGACCACTGTAAATAATGATATACTACCCAGGGACGACTGTAAATAATGATATACTGCCCAGGGACCACTGTAAATAATGATATCCTACCCAGGGACTACTGTAAATAATGATATACTGCCCAGGGACCACTGTAAATAATGATATACTACCCAGGGACGACTGTAAATAATGATATCCTACCCAGGGACCACTGTAAATAATGATATACTACCCAGGGACGACTGTAAATAATGATATCCTACCCAGGGACTACTGTAAATAATGATATACTGCCCAGGGACCACTGTAAATTAGAATATACTACAGAGGGACCACTGTAACTAATGATGTACTATCCAAGGAACACTATAAATAATGATATTCTGCCCAGGGAACACTATAAATAATGATATTCTGCCCAGGGACCATTGTAAATAATTATATACTATCCAGGGGCCACTGTAAATAATGATATACTGCCCAGGGACCAATGTAATAATGATATATTACCCTGGGACCACTGTAAATAATGATATACTACCCACGGATAACTGTAAATAATGATATACTGTCCAGGGACCACTGTAAATAATGACATACTACACAAGGACCACAGTAAATTATGATATATTACCCAGTGACAACGTTGACAATGATATACTACCCCGGGACCACTGTAAATAGTGACATGCTACCCATGAACGATTGTAAATAAAGGTACACTACCCAGGGACCTCTGTAAATAATGAAATTGCTCCCTGGCGCCGTTGTAAATAATGATGTACCACACAGTTACCACTGTAACTAATGACATACTGCTCAGGAAGAACTACAAATAATAATATACTATCCAGGAACCACTGTAAATAATGATAAAATACCCCGGGACCACTGTAAATAATTATATACTATCCTTGGTCCAAGGTAAATAATGATAAAATACCCAGGGACCACTGTAAATAATTATATACTATCCTTGGTCCAAGGTAAATAATGATAAAATACCCAGGGACCACTGTAAATAATTATATACTCTCCTTGGTCCAAGGTAAATGATGGTATTATACACAGGGACCACTGTAAATAATTATATACTATCCTTGGTCCAAGGTAAATAATGGTATTATACACAGGGACCACTGCAATTAATGATATACTCCCCAGGGATCACTGCAATTAATGATATACTCCCCAGGGATCACTACAATTAATGATATACTGCCCAGGGACCACTGTAAATAATGATATACTGTCGAGGGACAAGTGTAAATAATGAAATACTGCACAAGACTACCGGATATAACGATATACTAACCACCGACTACTGTAAGTAATTGAATATTGCTCAGGGCCACTGTGAATAATGATGGATTCAGCATAACCCTCTGTCAATAATGTTATTCTGCCCGGAAACCACAGTAAATAATGATATGAAAATCGCTTATTGTCAGAAGCAGGCATCAAATTGAGTTACTGTGAAAAGCCCCTAGTCGCCACATTCCGGCGCCTGTTTGGCGAGGCTGGTACGTGATATACTCGGTAGGGAACACTGGAACTCATGATATCTTTCACAGGGATCACTGAAAATAATGATCTACTACCCATGGACCACCTGTGAATAATAATGTGCCACCCAGGAACAACAGTAGCTAATAATAAACTACAGCGTGAAAACTGCAAATAATGATATACTGCGCAGAGCCACTGTAAATAATAGTAAGAAGTCTGACAACACCAGATTAAAGTAAAACAGGTAAACCTGTTGGGCATTAACCTGGTGCTGTAAGACTTCTTACTGAGCTCACCCCAGTCCAAAGCCGACATCTCCACATCATGACTGTAAATATTCATATACGACCCACTCACCATTTTTAATAATGATATACTATCAAGGAAATACTGTAAATAATTATATACTATACAGGGAATAAAGTAAATAATAATATACTATCCAGTGACCACTGTAAATAATGAAATCCCACTCTGGGTCCGTAATAAATAATGACGGACGACACAGGGAGAAGTGTAAATAATGATATACTATCCAGGGTTCACTGTAAATAAAGATATACTATCCAGGGAATACTGTATATATTGATATACTATCCAGTGACCACTATAAATAAAGAACTTCCGCCCTGGGGCCTTTGTAAATAATGCTCTACTGCACAGGGACCACTGCAAATACTGATATACGCCCCAGGGACCACTGTAAATACTGGTATACTACCCAGGGACCATTGTAAATAGCGATGTACTACACAGGGACCTATGTAAAATGACACACTTCTCAGAGACCACTGCATATAATTATATATTACCCTAGGACCACTGTAAATAATGATATATTACACTGGGACCACTGTAAATAATGATACTCATCCCACGGACTACTGTAAATTAGAATATACTACAGAGGGACCACTGTAAATAATGATGTACTATCCAAGGAACACTATAAATAATGATATTCTGCCCAGGGACCACTGTAAATAATTATATACTATCCAGGGACCACTGTAAATAATGATATACTGCCCAGGGACCAATGTAATAATGATATATTACCCTGGGACCACTGTATATAATGATATAATACCCACGGATAACTGTAAATAATGATATATTACCCTGGGACCACTGTAAATAATGATATACTACACAGGGCCCACTGTAAATAATGACATACTACACAAGGACCACAGTAAATTATGATATATTACCCAGTGACAACGTAGACAATGATATACTACCCCGGGACCACTGCGAATAGTGATATGCTACCCAGGGACCACTACAAATAATGATACTCATCGCAGGGACCTATGTAAATTAGAATATACTACAGAGGGACCACTGTAAATAATGTAGTACTATCCAGTGAACACTATAAATAATGATATTCTACCCAGGGACCACTGTAAATAATGATATACTATCCAGGGACTACTGTCAATAATGATATACTGCCCAGGGACCACTGTAAATAATGATATTCTACCCAGGGAATACTGTAAATAATGATATACTATCCAGGGACTACTGAAAATAATGATATACTCTCCAGGGACCACTGTAAATAATGATATACTACCCAGGGGCCACTGTAAATAATGCTATACTACCCAGGGACCACTGTAAATAATGATATTCTACCCAGGGACTACTGTAAATAATGATATACTACCCAGGGACCACTGTAAAGAATGATATTCTACCCAGGGACTACTGTAAATAATGATATACTGCCCAGGGACAACTGTAAATAATGGTATACTACCCAGGAACCACTGTGAATAATGATATACTACCCAGGGACCACTGTAAATAATGATATACTACCCAGGGACCACTGTGAATGATGATATACTGGCCAGGGACAACTGTAAATAATGATATACTACCCAGGGACCACTGTAAATAATGATATCCTACCCAGGGACCACTGTAAATAATGATATACTACCCAGGGACGACTGTAAATAATGATATCCTACCCAGGGACTGCTGTAAATAATGATATACTGGCTAGGGACCACTGTAAATAATGATATTCTACCCAGGGACTACTGTAAATAATGATATACTATCCAGGGACTACTGAAAATAATGATATACTGCCCAGGGACCACTGTAAATAATGATATTCTACCCAGGGACTACTGTAAATAATGATATACTGCCCAGGGACCACTGTAAATAATGGTATACTACCCAGGGACCACTGTGAATGATGCTACCCAGGGACCAATGTAATAATGATATATTACCCTGGGACCACTGTAAATAATGATATACTGCCTAGGGACCAATGTAATAATGATATATTACCCTGGGACCACTGTAAATAATGATATACTGCCCAGGGACCACTGTAAATAATGATATCCTACCCAGGGACTACTGTAAATAATGATATACTATCCATTGACTACTGTAAATAATGACATACTGCACAGGGACCACAGTAAATAATGATATATTACCCAGGGACAACCGTAGACAATGATATACTACCCCGGGACCACAGTAAATTATGATATATTACCCAGTGACAACGTAGGCAATGATACACTACCCCGGGACCACTGCGAATAATGATATACTGCCCAGGGACCACTACAAATAATGATATTCATCGCAGGGACCACTGTAAATTAGAATATACTACAAAGGGACCACTGTAAATAATGTTGTACTATCCAGTGAACACTATAAATAATGATATTCTACCCAGGGACTACTGTAAATAATGATATACTGCCCAGGGACCACTGTAAATAATGATATACTATCCAGGGACTACTGTAAATAATGATATACTGCCCAGGGACCACTGTAAATAATGATATTCTACCCAGGGACCACTGTAAATAATGATATACTATCCAGGGACTACTGTAAATAATGATATACTGCCCAGGGACCACTGTAAATAATGATATTCTACCCAGGGAATACTGTAAATAATGATATACTATCCAGGGACTACTGAAAATAATGATATACTCTCCAGGGACCACTGTAAATAATGATATTCTACCCAGGGACTACTGTAAGTAATGATATACTGCCCAGGGACAACTGTAAATAATGGTATACTACCCAGGGACGACTGTAAATAATGATATACTACCCAGGGACCACTGTAAATAATGATATCCTACCCAGGGACCACTGTAAATAATGATATACTGCCCAGGGACTGCTGTAAATAATGATATACTGGCCAGGGACCACTGTAAATAATGATATTCTACCCAGGGACGACTGTAAATAATGATATCCTACCCAGGGACTGCTGTAAATAATGATATACTGGCCAGGGACCACTGTAAATAATGATATTCTACCCAGGGACTACTGTAAATAATGATATACTATCCAGGGACTACTGAAAATAATGATATACTGCCCAGGGACCACTGTAAATAATGATATTCTACCCATGGACTACTGTAAGTAATGATATAATGCCCAGGGACCACTGTAAATAATGGTATACTACCCAGGGACCACTGTGAATAATGATATACTGCCCAGGGACTACTGTAAATAATGATATACTATCCAGGGACTACTGTAAATAATGATATACTACCCAGGGACCACTGTAAATAATGATATACTGCCCAGGGACCACTGTAAATAATGATATACTACCCAGGGACCACTGTAAATAATGATTTCCTGCCCAGGGACCACTGTAAATAATGATATCCTACCCAGGGACTACTGTAAATAATGATATACTATCCAGGGACTACTGTAAATAATGATATACTATCCAGGGACTACTGTAAATAATGACATACTGCAGAGGGACCACAGTAAATAATGAAATATTACCCAGGGACAACCGTAGACAATGATATACAACCCCGGGACCACTGCGAATAGTGATATTCATCCCAGGGACCACTGTAAATTAGAATATACTACAGAGGGACCACTGTAACTAATGATGTACTATCCAAGGAACACTATAAATAATGATATTCTGCCCAGGGACCACTGTAAATAATTATATACTATCCAGGGACCACTGTAAATAATGATATACTGCCCAGGGACCACAGTAAATTATGATATATTACCCAGTGACAACGTAGACAATGATATACTACCCCGGGACCACTGCGAATAGTGATATGCTACCCAGGGACCACTGCAAATAATGATATTCATCGCAGGGACCGCTGTAAATTAGAATATACTACAGAGGGACCACTGTAATTAATGTTGTACTATCCAGTGAACACTATAAATAATGGTATTCTACCCAGGGACCACTGTAAATAATGATATACTATCCAGGGACTACTGAAAATAATGATATACTGCCCAGGGACCACTGTAAATAATGATATTCTACCCAGGGACTACTGTAAATAATGATATACTGCCCAGGGACCACTGTAAATAATGGTATACTACCCAGGGACCACTGTGAATGATGATATACTACCCAGGGACCAATGTAATAATGATATATTACCCTGGGACCACTGTAAATAATGATATACTGCCTAGGGACCAATGTAATAATGATATATTACCCTGGGACCACTGTCAATAATGATATACTGCCCAGGGACCACTGTAAATAATGATATCCTACCCAGGGACTACTGTAAATAATGATATACTATCCAGGGACTACTGTAAATAATGACATACTGCACAGGGACCACAGTAAATAATGATATATTACCCAGGGACCACTGTAAATAATGATATACTGCCCAGGGACAACCGTAGACAATGATATACTACCCCGGGACCACTGCGAATAATGATATACTGCCCAGGGACCACTACAAATAATGATATTCATCCCAGGGACCACTGTAAATTAGAATATACTACAGAGGGACCACTGTAAATAATGATGTACTATCCACTGAACACTATAAATAATGATATTCTACCCAGGGACCACTGTAAATAATGATATACTATCCAGGGACTACTGTAAATAATGATATACTGCCCAGGGACCACTGTAAATAGTGATATTCTACCCAGGGACTACTGTAAATAATGATATACTGCCCAGGGACCACTGTAAATAATGGTATACTTCCCAGGGACCACTGTGAATAATGTATACTGCCCAGGGACAACTGTAAATAAAGATAGACTACCCAGGGACCACTGTGAATAATTATACACTACCCAGGGACCACTATAAATAATGATTTGGTGTCCAGAGAGCACTGAAAATAATGATTTACAGCCGAAGGATCATTGGGAATTATGATATATTTTCCAGGGAAAACTGTAAATAACTGTAAGTAAATATATACTATCCAGGGACCACTGTTAATAATGACATACTATCCAGGGACCACTGTAAATAAATATACACTGTCCAGGACAACTGCAAATGATGATATACTACCCAGGGACCACTGTAAATAATGATATACTACCCAGGGACCACTGTAAATGATGATATACTACCCAGGGCAAATGTAAAAAATGATATTCTACCCAGAGACCAGTGTAACTAATGATACACTACCCACGTCCCTGGGTAGAATACTATTATTTACAGTGGTCCCCGGGTAGTATATCATTATTTACAGTGGTCCCTGGGTAGTATATCATTATTTACAGTGATCTCTGGGTAATATATCATTATTTACAGTGATCCCTGGGTAGTATATCATTATTTACAGCGGTCCCCGGGCAGTATATCATTATTTACAGTGGTCCCTGGGCAGTATATCATTATTTACAGAGGTCCCTGGGCAGTATATCATTATTTACAGTGGTCCCTGGGCAGTATATCATTATTTACAATGGTCTCTGGGCAGTATATCATACAGTGCTCCCTGGGCAGTATATCATTATTTACAGTGGTCCCTGGGCAGTATATCATTATTTACAGTGGTCCCTGGGCAGTATACCATACAGTGGTCCCTGGGCAGTATGTCATTATTTACAGTGATCTCTGGGTACTATACCGTTATTTACAGTTGGCCTTGAGCAGTATATCATTGTTTATACTGTTTCCTTGGCAGTATATATTTCTTATCAGTGATCCCTGGGCAGTATATCTTTCTTATCAGTGATCCCTGGGTAGTGTATCATTATTTACAGTGATCCCTGGGCAGTATATCTTTCTTATCAGTGATCCCTGTGTAGTGTATCATGATTTTCACTGTTCCCTTGGCAGTATACCATTGTTTACAGTGGTCCCTCGGTAGTACATCATTATTTACAGTGGTCAATGGATAGAATATAATTTTTCACAGTGGTCTCTGGTTAGAATATCGTTATTCACTGTGGTCCCTGTGTAGTATATCGGTATTTACACTTGTTCCCGAGTAGTATACCGTTACTTACAGTAGCCCTGCGTAGGTGTCACCATTTACAGCTGCAACTGGATAGTATTTCATCATTAACATTGGTCAATGGGCAGTATGTCATTCGTTATGTCATTCTAGAGCTGTTGGGGAGGGTTTAAACTAATGTGGCAGGGGGATGGGAACCAATGCTGGAAGTTGGAAGGTAGTAAAACAGGGACAGAAACAAAAGGAAGTAAGGGGAAAAGTGCAAGGCAGAGAAGACATAGTCAGAAATCCATAAGGGCGACAGTACAAGGTACAGTGACTGAGGGGAGCACAGTGAATAGGCCCAGTAATAACAAAAGGAATAAAACTGGAGATGTTAAGATACAAAACAGAGGTAAAAAAACCGACATAAGTGTACTTTACCTGAATGCTCGTAGTATTCGGAATAAAGTAAATGAGTTGGTGGCACAAATCATCGTGAAGGACTATGATTTAGTGGCCATTACTGAAACATGGTTAAAGGATGGTCACGACTGGGAGTTAAATATCCGAGGGTATCAAACTATTCGGAAGGACAGAGTGGATGGTAAGGGAGGTGGTGTTTCTCTGTTATTTAAGGATGACATCCGGGCAATAGTAAGGGATGACATCGGTGCTATGGAGGATAAGGTTGAATCCATTTGGGTGGAAATCAGGAATAGTAAGGCGAAAAAGTCACTGATAGGAGTAGTCTATAGGCCACCAAATAGTAACGAGATGGTGGGGCAGGCAATAAACAAAGAAATAACTGATGCATGTAGAAATGGTACAGCAGTTATCATGGGGGATTTTAATCTACATGTCGATTGGTTTAACCAGGTCGGTCAAGGCAACCGTGAGGAGGAGTTTATAGAATGTATCCGCGATAGTTTCCTAGAACAGTATGTAATGGAACCTACGAGGGAACAAGCGGTCCTAGATCTTGTCCTGTGTAATGAGACAGGATTGATTCATGATCTCATAGTTAGGGATCCTCTCGGAAGGAGCGATCACAATATGGTGGAATTTAAAATACAGATGGAGGGTGAGAAAGTAAAATCAAATACTAGTGTTTTGTGTTTAAACAAAGGAGATTACAAGGGGATTTGAGAAGAACTAGCTAAGGTAGACTGGGAGCTAAGACTTTATGGTGGAACAGTTGAGGAACAGTGGAGAACCTTCCAAGCGATTTTTCACAGTGCTCAGCAAAGGTTTATACCAACAAAAAGGAAGGACGGAAGAAAGAGGGAAAATCGACCGTGGATATCTAAGGAAATAAGGGAGAGTATCAAATTAAAGGAAAAAGCATATAAAGTGGCAAAGATTGCTGGGAGATTAGAGGACTGGGAAATCTTTAGGGGGCAACAGAAAGCTACTAAAAAAGCTATAAAGAAGAGTAAGATAGAGTATGAGAGTAAACTTGCTCAGAATATAAAAACAGACAGTAAAAGTTTGTACAAATATATAAGACAAAAAAGAGTGGCTAAGGTAAATATTGGTCCTTTAGAGGATGAGAAGGGAGTTTTAATAATGGGAAATGAGGAAATGGCTGAGGAACTGAACAGGTTTTTTGGGTCGGTCTTCACAGTGGAAGACACAAATAACATGCCAGTGACTGATAGAAATGAGGCTATGACAGGTGAGGACCTTGAGATGATTGTTATCACTAAGGAGGGAGTGATGGGCAAGCTAATGGGGCTAAAGGTAGACAAGTCTCCTGGCCCTGATGGAATGCATCCCAGAGTGCTAAAAGAGATGGCTAGGGAAATTGCAGATGCACTAGTGATAATTTACCGAAATTCACTAGACTCTGGGGTGGTCCCGGTGGATTGGAAATTAGCAAACGTGACGCCACTGTTTAAAAAAGGAGGTAGGCAGAAAGCAGGAAATTATAGGCCAGTGAGTTTAACTTCGGTAATAGGGAAGATGCTGGAATCTATCATCAAGGAAGAAATTGCGAGGCATCTGGATAGAAATTGTCCCATTGGGCAGACGCAGCATGGGTTCGTAAAAGGCAGGTCGTGCCTAACTAATTTAGTGGAATTTTTTGAGGACATTACCAGTGCAGTAGATAACGGGGAGCCGATGGATGTGGTATATCCTGATTTCCAGAAAGCCTTTGACAAGGTGCCACACAAAAGGTTGCTGCATAAGATAAAGATGCATGGCATTAAGGGTAAAGTAGTAGCATGGATAGAGGATTGGTTAATTAATAGAAAGCAAAGAGTTGGGATAAATGGGTGTTTCTCTGGTTGGCAATCAGTAGCTAGTGGTGTCCCTCAGGGATCCGTGTTGGGCCCACAATTGTTCACAATTTACATTGATGATTTGGAGTTGGGGACCAAGGGCAATGTGTCCAAGTTTGCAGATGACACTAAGATGAGTGGTAAAGCGAAAAGTGCAGAGGATACTGGAAGTCTGCAGAGGGATTTGGATAGGTTAAGTGAATGGGCTCGGGTCTGGCAGATGGAATACAATGTTGACAAATGTGAGGTTATCCATTTTGGTAGGAATAACAGCAAACGGGATTATTATTTAAACGATAAAATATTAAAGCATGCCGCTGTTCAGAGAGACTTGGGTGTGCTAGTGCATGAGTCACAGAAGGTTGGTTTACAAGTGCAACAGGTGATTAAGAAGGCAAATGGAATTTTGTCCTTCATTGCTAGAGGGATGGAGTTTAAGACTAGGGAGGTTATGTTGCAATTGTATAAGGTGTTAGTGCGGCCACACCTGGAGTATTGTGTTCAGTTTTGGTCTCCTTACTTGAGAAAGGACGTACTGGCGCTGGAGGGTGTGCAGAGGAGATTCACTAGGTTAATACCAGAGCTGAAGGGGTTGGATTATGAGGAGAGGTTGAGTAGACTGGGACTGTACTCGTTGGAATTTAGAAGGATGAGGGGGGATCTTATAGAAACATTTAAAATTATGAAGGGAATAGATAGGATAGATGCGGGCAGGTTGTTTCCACTGGCGGGTGACAGCAGAACTAGGGGGCATAGCCTCAAAATAAGGGGAAGTAGATTTGGAACTGAGTTTAGGAGGAACTTCTTCACCCAAAGGGTTGTGAATCTATGGAATTCCTTGCCCAGTGAAGCAGTTGAGGCTCCTTCATTACATGTTTTTAAGGTAAAGATAGATAGTTTTTTGAAGAATAAAGGGATTAAGGGTTATGGTGTTCGGGCCGGAAAGTGGAGCTGAGTCCACAAAAGATCAGCCATGATCTCATTGAATGGCGGAGCAGGCTCGAGGGGCCAGATGGCCTACTCCTGCTCCTAGTTCTTATGTTCTTATGTTATGTTCTAAGTACCACTGGTTTAGCATTCACCTTTTGTTGATTTTTGTATTGGTAAGGAAGAGTACATACATAGATAAGCTGCAGAGCTGGGCTGAGAGGTGGCAGATGGAGTTTAATGCGGAAAAGTGTGAGGTGGTTCACTTTGGAAGGAGTAACAGGAATGCAGAGTACTGGGCTAATGGCAAGATTCTTGGTAGTGTAGATGAACAGAGAGATCTCGGCATCCAGGTACATACATCCCTGAAAGTTGCCACCCAGGTTAATAGGGCTGTTAAGAAGGCATATGGTGTGCTAGCCTTTATAAGCAGGGGGATTGAGTTTCGGAACCACAAGGTCATGCTGCAGCTGTACATAACTCTGGTGCGGCCACACCTGGAGTACTGCGTGCAGTTCTGGTCACCACATTATAGGAAGGATGTGGAAGCTTTGGAAAGGGTTCAGAGGAGATTTACTAGGATGTTGCCTGGTATGGAGGGAAGGTCTTACGAGGAAAGGCTCAGGGAATTGAGGTTGTTTTCGTTAGAGAGGAGAAGGCTGAGAGGTGACTTAATAGAGACATATAAGATAGTCAGAGGGTTAGATAGGGTGGACAGTGAGAGTCTTTTTCCTCGGATGGTGATGACCAACACGAGGGGACATAGCTTTAAATTGAGGGGTGAGAGATATAGGACAGATGTCAGAGGCAGTTTCTTTACTCAGAGAGTAGTAGGGGTGTGGAACGCCCTGCCTGCAATAGTAGTAGACTCGCCAACTTTAAGGGTATTTAAGTGGTCACTGGATAGACATATGGATGAATATGGAATAGTGTAGGTCAGATAGGCTTCAGATGGTTTCACAGGTCGGCGCAACATCGAGGGCCGAAGGGCCCGTACTGCGCTGTAGTGTTCTATGTTCTATGTTCTATGTACCTTCAAATACCTGAGAAAATCTAGTGAGGATATTTCCAATACCTTCTTGCACAGGTGGAAGAGGTGTGTCTGTGCTGTGGATTTGTTTCACAAGGTGTAAGTCTTGACTGTCTTGTGCATCTGACAGTGATGAATTCTAGCCTCAACAATCTCAAACTGCAAGAGTATCACAGTATCGTTGTAGTCACTGAGAGATAGTTTGATCCTAAAGAAGTAAACGTGTGACCATTGTCGTCACGTAACTGACAATCAGTTTTCTGAATCTTGGGAATATGACAAAGTTGTGACAAATCAAAAGTATTGATTACATTTGCAGATGCAGATGTCCAGTTTGAACACCATCTCAGAACCACTGACTTGTAATGGAGTTTTCGATTCGGATCCCGTGTTCATCAATTCTGTGGGATGCAGCATCTGTGGATAGGAAGTGTTCTTTCCAGTTGTCTGGTACTTCTCCACAATTCCGACAAAGAAATAACCTTCAAGACAATAAGCATCTATATTAACATTAGGCTTACCCAATTTAGAGGTTTCCACATTTGTATTAACACTGAACATTTGTTTGTTTCTTCAGTCAATTTGCAGTTTTAAAGTGTGTCCCTTTTAATGCAGTGCAGCATTGAACAGCAAAGTGATTCAGGTTGCTATATTTGGACCAAATATTTCCATGTGTTGCCATTTGTTATGTGGGTGGGCATGTCCACCATGTCCACGTGTCAGGACATTGCTTTTGTCATGTGCAAATTAGTTGCGCACATGCGCAGAACGGTCTTCGTCCAAATCGTGTTGTGTGCATGTGCAGAACGACAATGAACATGTGCAATATGGTTGCTGTCTGAAATGTGCTTGTTTCTCAACTGCGCCACAGATCCAACGCAGTCAGCCGCAAGATGCGTTTTCACACCGTCTTACTTTATCAGCGTTTCTGAATATTGATTCTTGGATATTTCATTCGCTCTACACGTTTCAATTCCATCTTCCAATTTTAATTTTTTTCTGCCTTAATAAACGTTCTCTGAGTTTCCCATATTTTGATGCCAAGAACGATTTGATTCCTGACCATCGAATCTGCCAAAATTGAGAAATTGCAGTTTTGTGACTTTAATCTGAAATCAGTAATGAAGCAATTTACGGATCCTCCATCTTTCTGCTGTCTTGTTTTAAAGACAAATTGCTCATAAGTTTCAATAATTTGAGCAACGAAGATCACATTTTTCAATAACTACATTAAATTTATTTTTATCATCTTCCATGGAAAGTTGGAAGGAGTTATATCGTTCAATAGCCTGCGGTCCAGCCATTGTTAGAAATAACAGAAGTTTTCTGTTATCACCAGCAGTTTCTACATCTGAGGCAGAGAGGGACAGTTGAAATTCCTCCAGGAATATTTTTGAATTGACATCAATTTTACCAGAAGTCCGGAACTGTTTCAGAGTCTGCAGTTTCTCCATGAGGTCTGGACTTGTCTGGGTGAGTTGATGTAACAGGTCTGGAAGCAGCCTTGCCATCAAAGTCTCAACACGGGCTGATTTTCTTTCTTCTAAGATCCTAACTAATTTTACCTAAATTACTTCGGTAATTACCTGGTACCATGTAATGTTCCTTGTCTTGTTCTCCAAGATAGCCAAAGTCGTAGTGTTTACAAAGAACATTAGGTTATATATTTAAACCAACGCTAGTTTATTTAACACTACGTGAAATGGTTTGCACACTCCACTGATAAACAGGAAAAAAATAATTGTATTGAATCTATGTTACAGTAAATAGTTACCTCTCCCTAATACAACCTAAACTCTAAGTCAACCTCACACTATCCATCTCTATCAGCTTCTCCCAGAATTCTTAGAGGCACAGTCTTTTCTAAGACTACTCACTGATGCCATCTAGTGTTGATATACATGAACATCATCTTGTTAACCATTTACTCTCCTCAGATTATACATATCATTGCAAACATTTCAAGTCTGCCGATTCTTCACCAGATCTAAAGAGAGGGAGAATGTGTCGAATGCTGTACTTTAGCTGAGAGAGATTGCAACCTTAAGTCAAAACAGGCAAATGGCCTTCTGTGGGAGGGGAGGGTGGGAGGGAGGATTTTTGCATTGAGACAATACATGTATAGGATATTTTAAAAAGGGTTTAAGATGGAGCAATATCCCACATGGGCCGACAGTGTAGGAATGATTATCTCCCCCAAGGTCCTTGCGGAGAACGGGCTCCCGCACTTGGGACAGGGAATCTATACTCACCTCGGTATAAAAGGTCAGCCAGTAAGGTGCCAACAGAACAGGAACACAGTCGGGATCTACCAGGCAGTGTATATATTCTGTTGAAAATAAAACTACGTTACTTTATGTCCGTCGCTGTGGACTCCCCGTGTCCTTATTAAAGTCACAGTCCAACAGGGAGTTCAATAATCAATGATTGAACCTGCCTCCACCACACTTCCTGACAGTACATTCCAGATTCTAACCCACTCCTTGTGTGAAATAGATTTTTTCTCACATCACATTTGCTTCTTTTGAAAATCACTAAATTTGTGCCCTCTTGTCCTTGATCCTTTTACCAGCAGGAAGAGTTTCCCCCATCTCTGTCAGGAGAACAACCTCAGCCTAACCAGCCTCTCTTCATCGCTGAAATACTGCCGCCCAGGGAACATCCTGGTCAATCTCCTCTGCACCCTCGCTGGTCAATTTATAATGCAGCCAACAGGTTGGGTCAACTTGCAAACATATATCAGTGGCAAGAGTAATGATGCCAGCTGAGGTTACGGCTGGACAATTCAGGTGTTAGGGTGGTACCTGCTCCATAGGTAATAACTTCTATTTTTCTATTTACATACATGGAGCGTGACTACTGAGGTCAGAGGGGTCAGCTGATAAACTTTCAACAAGAAAATAACACATTTACTAAACAAGAAAAGATGAACTAAAATGCACTTCCTCTGCACCCTAGCTATACCTTTACAGGTATATAAGGATAACACAATGACAAAATCTACCTTGGGTGCAATTCTCCCATCGGGAGGCGGGCGAGATTCTCCGCACCCGCGGAAAATCGCAAAGTCGGCCGTGAAAACGACCCGACCCGACACGGCCCCGTTTCCGACGTATTCACGTCCAGGAAACGGGCTAGGAATGGGGCCGCGTAAATCACGTGGGCGATGACTCCGGAACGCGGCGACGACACGAACACGCCCACGTGACGCCGCCCGACACCGTAAAAAGGTGCGGGTAGGGCACAGAAACTGTAGGCCAAGATGTCGGAGCCAAGGAGAGCAGCACCGTGATTCTTGGAGGCTGACGTCGTGACGCTGCTGGATTCAATCGAGCAGAGGAGGGGCATCATCCTCCCACGTAGAGGGCATCGGGGATTGGGGCAGAGTGAGTTGAGGGTGGTTCTCTAAGTAGTCACAGACCCAGCGCTCTGGCCCCCCTGGAGAGATGCAATGGTCTTGTTACACCTTGACCCCCAACCTGTGCCAGTATCTGAACGGCCTGCTGATACCTGCCGTATTGTAATGATCTACCTGTGCCCCCTCCCCCAACAGGACAAGTCCGCTCACAACACCAGTGAGCGGAACAAGACTGGAGGGGGTTCGCCCATTCTGCACCCCCTCACCACGTTTGAGCAGAGGGCACTGGGCCTTGTTGGGGGATCTGCCACCCGGGAGATCGCGCAAAGCGAGGTTGGCGGAGCTGCAACAAGTGAGACAACCCTGCATGGCAAACCCCCCCCCCCACCCCCACCACCGCCCTCCCCCATCCTCTGTCCCTTCGCACACCCTGCCCACTGGGACACCTCCCCCATCCTCTGTCCCTTCACACACCCTGCCCCCTGGGACACCTCCCCCATCCTCTGTCCCTTCACACACCCTGCCCCCTGGGACACCTCCCCCATCCTCTGTCCCTTCACACACCCTGCCCACTGGGACACCTCCCCCATCCTCTGTCCCTTCACACCCTGCCCACTGGGACACCTCCCCCATCCTCTGTCCCTTCACACCCTGCCCACTGGGATACCTCCCCCATCCTCTGTCCCTTCACACACCCTGCCCCCTGGGACACCTCCCCCATCCTCTGTCCCTTCACACACCCTGCCCCCTGGGACACCTCCCCCATCCTCTGTCCCTTCACACACCCTGCCCCCTGGGACAGCTCCCCCATCCTCTGTCCCTTCACACACCCTGCCCACTGGGACACCTCCCCCATCCTCTGTCCCTTCACACACCGCCCACTGGGAAACCTCCCCCATCCTCTGTCCCTTCACACCCTGCCCCCTGGGACACCTCCCCCATCCTCTGTCCCTTCACACACCCTGCCCACTGGGACACCTCCCCCATCCTCTGTCCCTTCACACACCCTGCCCACTGGGACACCTCCCCCATCCTCTGTCCCTTCACACACCGCCCACTGGGAAACCTCCCCCATCCTCTGTCCCTTCACACCCTGCCCCCTGGGACACCTCCCCCATCCTCTGTCCCTTCACACACCCTGCCCACTGGGACACCTCCCCCATCCTCTGTCCCTTCACACACCCTGCCCACTGGGACACCTCCCCCATCCTCTGTCCCTTCACACCCTGCCCACTGGGACACCTCCCCCATCCTCTGTCCCTTCACACCCTGCCCACTGGGACACCTCCCCCATCCTCTGTCCCTTCACACGCTGCCCACTGGGACCGTCCAGCGGCCGGCCGAGCGAATCTAAATAACCCGTCTCATTCTCTTCCCTAGGACGTGATGCCGAACGACCAGGGCCGTCTGGCTGCAGACGGACACAGGCATCTGCCCCCACCTCACCCGGGGCCGAGCGACAGAGGGTGCCCGATCAGCGGGGAGTCCCATCCTCCCCAACCCAACCTGCGGAGCAGGACGCCCAGAGGGTGGCGATACCACAAGCCACAGAAATGGCCAGCGATAACCCTCCGGACTCTGAGCAGTCCCACACCATAGAGGAGGCGTTAAATACAGACAACCTTGAGCTTGCGGCTCTGCTCTCTCCCACACCATCCACCATCCCACAGACACTCACCCCGGCCGGCCTATTTAGTGATGAGGCTCCTGGGTCACAGTCTGGGTCGCACATCACAGCTGAGCAGGTACAGCAGGTGGAGGTCGGAGCAGCCGAGGGCCCGGACTGGCGGAGGCCAGGCCCAGCATGCAGCTGGCTCCCAGACGTTTTCCGAGTTCCTGGACTTTCTCAACTCACCCGCACAGCCGATGCCTCAAGAAACCCAGGGAAACAATGACGGGCTGCCTTCCTGGCTCTGCAGACGCTGTGAGAGGAGTCGAACCGCGTCCACGAGCAGGGAGTGGTGCCGCTCATGGCAGAGACCCAGGCCGACACCGCACGGGTGGCATCCGCGGTGGAGGCAATGGGTCAGGTTATGCAAGGCGTTGGGGTTAATGTGCACGCGTCATCCTCGGCCCTGGACAGGGTTGCCCTCTCACAGGCAGCAATGTGCCAGAGACAACACGACATTGCCGGCGCCGTGCAGGCCATGGCCCAGTCACAGCACGCCATGGCCCAGTCACAGCACGCCATGGCCCAGTCACAGCCATGGCCCAGTCACAGCCATGGCCCAGTCACAGCACGCCATGGCCCAGTCACAGCACCCATGGCCCAGTCACAGCCATGGCCCAGTCACAGCCATGGCCCAGACACAGCCATGGCCCAGTCACAGCACGCCCATGGCCCAGTCACAGCCATGGCCCAGTCACAGCCATGGCCCAGTCACAGCACGCCATGGCCCAGTCACAGCCATGGCCCAGTCACAGCCATGGCCCAGTCACAGCCATGGCCCAGTCACAGCCATGGCCCAGTCACAGCCATGGCCCAGTCACAGCCATGGCCCAGTCACAGCCATGGCCCAGTCACAGCACGCCATGGCCCAGTCACAGCCATGGCCCAGTCACAGCACGCCATGGCCCAGTCACAGCACGCCATGGCCCAGTCACAGCACGCCATGGCCCAGTCACAGCACGCCATGGCCCAGTCACAGCACGCCATGGCCCAGACACAGCACGCCATGGCCCAGTCACAGCACGCCATGGCCCAGTCACAGCACGCCATGGCCCAGTCACAGCACGCCATGGCCCAGACACAGCACGCCATGGCCCAGACACAGCACGCCATGGCCCAGTGACAGCACACCATGGCCCAGTCACAGCCATGGCCCAGTCACAGCACGCCATGGCCCAGTCACAGCCATGGCCCAGTCACAGCACGCCATGGCCCAGTCACAGCACGCCATGGCCCAGTCACAGCACGCCATGGCCCAGTCACAGCACGCCATGGCCCAGTCACAGCCATGGCCCAGTCACAGCCATGGCCCAGTCACAGCACGCCATGGCCCAGTCACAGCCATGGCCCAGACACAGCACGCCATGACCCAGTCACAGCCATGGCCCAGTCACAGCACGCCATGGCCCAGTCACAGCACGCCATGGCCCAGTCACAGCACGCCATGACCCAGTCACAGCACGCCATGGCCCAGTCACAGCCATGGCCCAGTCACAGCCATGGCCCAGTCACAGCCATGGCCCAGTCACAGCCATGGCCCAGTCACAGCACGCCATGGCCCAGTCACAGCCATGGCCCAGTCACAGCCATGGCCCAGTCACAGCCATGGCCCAGTCACAGCCATGGCCCAGTCACAGCCATGGCCCAGACACAGCACGCCATGGCCCAGTCACAGCCATGGCCCAGACACAGCCATGGCCCAGACACAGCCATGGCCCAGACACAGCACGCCATGGCCCAGTCACAGCACGCCATGGCCCAGTCACAGCACGCCATGGCCCAGTCACAGCCATGGCCCAGACACAGCCATGGCCCAGACACAGCACGCCATGGCCCAGTCACAGCACGCCATGGCCCAGTCACAGCACGCCATGGCCCAGTCACAGCCATGGCCCAGACACAGCACGCCATGGCCCAGACACAGCCATGGCCCAGACACAGCACGCCATGGCCCAGTCACAGCACGCCATGGCCCAGTCACAGCACGCCATGGCCCAGACACAGCCATGGCCCAGTCACAGCACGCCATGGCCCAGTCACAGCACGCCATGGCCCAGTCACAGCACGCCATGGCCCAGTCACAGCACGCCATGGCCCAGTCACAGCACGCCATGGCCCAGTCACAGCACGCCATGGCCCAGTCACAGCACGCCATGGCCCAGTCACAGCCATGGCCCAGTCACAGCACGCCATGGCCCAGTCACAGCCATGGCCCAGTCACAGCACGCCATGGCCCAGTCACAGCACGCCATGGCCCAGTCACAGCACGCCATGGCCCAGTCACAGCCATGGCCCAGTCACAGCACGCCATGGCCCAGTCACAGCACGCCATGGCCCAGACACAGCACGCCATGGCCCAGTCACAGCACGCCATGGCCCAGACACAGCCATGGCCCAGTCACAGCCCGCCATGTCCCAGACACAGCACGCCATGGCCCAGACACAGCCATGGCCCAGACACAGCACGCCATGGCCCAGTCACAGCCATGGCCCAGTCACAGCCATGGCCCAGACACAGCACGCCATGGCCCAGTCACAGCACGCCATGGCCCAGACACAGCCATGGCCCAGACACAGCACGCCATGGCCCAGACACAGCACGCCATGGCCCAGTCACAGCCATGGCCCAGTCACAGCCATGGCCCAGTCACAGCCATGGCCCAGTCACAGCCATGGCCCAGTCACAGCAGGCCATGGCCCAGTCACAGCCCGCCATGTCCCAGACACAGCCATGGCCCAGTCACAGCACGCCATGGCCCAGTCACAGCCATGGCCCAGTCACAGCCATGGCCCAGTCACAGCCATGGCCCAGTCACAGCCATGGCCCAGTCACAGCCATGGCCCAGTCACAGCCATGGCCCAGTCACAGCCATGGCCCAGTCACAGCCATGGCCCAGACACAGCACGCCATGGCCCAGTCACAGCCATGGCCCAGTCACAGCACGCCATGGCCCAGTCACAGCCATGGCCCAGTCACAGCCATGGCCCAGTCACAGCACGCTATGGCCCAGTCACAGCCATGGCCCAGTCACAGCCATGGCCCAGTCACAGCACGCCATGGCCCAGTCACAGCACGCCATGGCCCAGACACAGCACGCCATGGCCCAGTCACAGCACGCCATGGCCCAGTCACAGCCATGGCCCAGTCACAGCACGCCATGGCCCAGACACAGCACGCCATGGCCCAGTCACAGCCATGGCCCAGTCACAGCCATGGCACAGACACAGCCATGGCCCAGTCACAGCCATTGGCCCAGTCACAGCCATGGCCCAGACACAGCCATGGCCCAGTCCACAGCACGCCTGGCCCAGACACAGCACGCCATGGCCCAGTCACAGCCATGGCCCAGTCACAGCCATGGCCCAGTCACAGCCATGGCCCAGTCACAGCCATGGCCCAGACAACAGACCATGGCCCAGTCACAGCCATGGACCAGTCACAGCCATGGCCAGACACAGCACGCCATGGCCCAGTCACAGCCATGGCCCCAGTCACAGCCCATGGCCCCAGTCACAGCACATGGCCAGTCACAGCCATGGCCCAGACACAGCCATGGCCCAGTCACAGCCATAGGCCCAGTCACAGCCATGGCCCAGACACAGCCATGGCCCAGTCACAGCCATGGCCCAGTCACAGCCATGGCCCAGACACAGCCATGGCCCAGTCACAGCCATGGCCCAGACCACAGCCATGGCCCAGGTCACAGCACGCCATGGCCCAGTCACAGCCTGGCCCAGTCACAGCCATGGCCCAGTCACAGCCATGGCCCAGTCACAGCACGCCATGGCCCAGTCACAGCACGCCATGGCCCAGTCTCAGCCATGGGCCCAGTCACAGCACGCCATGGCCCAGTCACAGCACGCCATGGCCCAGTCACAGCACGCCATGGCCCAGTCACAGCACGCCAGGCCCAGTCACAGCACGCCATGCCCAGCACAGCCATGGCCCAGTCACAGCCATGGCCCAGTCACAGCCATGGCCCAGACACAGCCATGGCCCAGTCACAGCCCGCCATGTCCCAGACACAGCACGCCATGGCCCAGACACAGCCATGGCCCAGACACAGCCATGGCCAGACACAGCACGCCATGGCACAGTCACAGCCATGGCCCAGTCACAGCCATGGCCCAGACACAGCCATGGCCCAGACACAGCACGCCATGGCCCAGACACAGCCATGGCCCAGTCACAGCCATGGCCCAGTCACAGCCATGGCCCAGACACAGCACGCCATGGCCCAGTCACAGCACGCCATGGCCCAGTCACAGTCATGGCCCAGTCACAGCCATGGCCCAGTCACAGCCATGGCCCAGTCACAGCACGCCATGGCCCAGTCACAGCCATGGCCCAGTCACAGCCATGGCCCAGTCACAGCCATGGCCCAGTCACAGCAGGCCATGGCCCAGTCACAGCACGCCATGGCCCAGACACAGCCATGGCCCAGTCACAGCACGCCATGGCCCAGACACAGCCATGGCCCAGTCACAGCACGCCACGGCCCAGACACAGCCATGGCCCAGTCACAGCCATGGCCCAGTCACAGCCATGGCCCAGTCACAGCCATGGCCCAGTCACAGCACGCCATGGCCCAGTCACAGCACGCCATGGCCCAGTCACAGCCATGGCCCAGTCACAGCCATGGCCCAGTCACAGCCATGGCCCAGTCACAGCCATGGCCCAGTCACAGCCATGGCCCAGACACAGCACGCCATGGCCCAGTCACAGCCATGGCCCAGACACAGCCATGGCCCAGACACAGCCATGGCCCAGACACAGCACGCCATGGCCCAGTCACAGCACGCCATGGCCCAGTCACAGCACGCCATGGCCCAGTCACAGCCATGGCCCAGACACAGCCATGGCCCAGACACAGCACGCCATGGCCCAGTCACAGCCATGGCCCAGTCACAGCACGCCATGGCCCAGTCACAGCCATGGCCCAGTCACAGCACGCCATGGCCCAGTCACAGCACGCCATGGCCCAGTCACAGCCATGGCCCAGACACAGCACGCCATGGCCCAGACACAGCCATGGCCCAGACACAGCACGCCATGGCCCAGTCACAGCACGCCATGGCCCAGTCACAGCACGCCATGGCCCAGACACAGCCATGGCCCAGTCACAGCACGCCATGGCCCAGTCACAGCACGCCATGGCCCAGTCACAGCACGCCATGGCCCAGTCACAGCACGCCATGGCCCAGTCACAGCACGCCATGGCCCAGTCACAGCACGCCATGGCCCAGTCACAGCACGCCATGGCCCAGTCACAGCACGCCATGGCCCAGTCACAGCACGCCATGGCCCAGTCACAGCCATGGCCCAGTCACAGCACGCCATGGCCCAGTCACAGCACGCCATGGCCCAGTCACAGCACGCCATGGCCCAGTCACAGCCATGGCCCAGTCACAGCACGCCATGGCCCAGTCACAGCACGCCATGGCCCAGACACAGCACGCCATGGCCCAGTCACAGCACGCCATGGCCCAGACACAGCCATGGCCCAGTCACAGCCCGCCATGTCCCAGACACAGCACGCCATGGCCCAGACACAGCCATGGCCCAGACACAGCACGCCATGGCCCAGTCACAGCACGCCATGGCCCAGTCACAGCCATGGCCCAGTCACAGCCATGGCCCAGACACAGCACGCCATGGCCCAGTCACAGCACGCCATGGCCCAGACACAGCCATGGCCCAGACACAGCACGCCATGGCCCAGACACAGCACGCCTTGGCCCAGTCACAGCCATGGCCCAGTCACAGCCATGGCCCAGTCACAGCCATGGCCCAGTCACAGCCATGGCCCAGTCACAGCAGGCCATGGCCCAGTCACAGCCCGCCATGTCCCAGACACAGCCATGGCCCAGTCACAGCACGCCATGGCCCAGTCACAGCCATGGCCCAGTCACAGCCATGGCCCAGTCACAGCCATGGCCCAGTCACAGCCATGGCCCAGTCACAGCCATGGCCCAGTCACAGCCATGGCCCAGTCACAGCCATGGCCCAGTCACAGCCATGGCCCAGTCACAGCACGCCATGGCCCAGTCACAGCCATGGCCCAGTCACAGCCATGGCCCAGTCACAGCACGCTATGGCCCAGTCACAGCCATGGCCCAGTCACAGCCATGGCCCAGTCACAGCACGCCATGGCCCAGTCACAGCACGCCATGGCCCAGACACAGCACGCCATGGCCCAGTCACAGCCATGGCCCAGTCACAGCACGCCATGGCCCAGACACAGCACGCCATGGCCCAGTCACAGCCATGGCCCAGTCACAGCCATGGCACAGACACAGCCATGGCCCAGTCACAGCCATGGCCCAGTCACAGCCATGGCCCAGACACAGCCATGGCCCAGTCACAGCACGCCATGGCCCAGACACAGCACGCCATGGCCCAGTCACAGCCATGGCCCAGTCACAGCCATGGCCCAGTCACAGCCATGGCCCAGTCACAGCCATGGCCCAGACACAGCCATGGCCCAGTCACAGCCATGGCCCAGTCACAGCCATGGCCCAGACACAGCACGCCATGGCCCAGTCACAGCCATGGCCCAGTCACAGCCATGGCCCAGTCACAGCCATGGCCCAGACACAGCCATGGCCCAGTCACAGCCATGGCCCAGTCACAGCCATGGCCCAGACACAGCCATGGCCCAGTCACAGCCATGGCCCAGTCACAGCCATGGCCCAGACACAGCCATGGCCCAGTCACAGCCATGGCCCAGACACAGCCATGGCCCAGTCACAGCACGCCATGGCCCAGTCACAGCCATGGCCCAGTCACAGCCATGGCCCAGTCACAGCCATGGCCCAGTCACAGCACGCCATGGCCCAGTCACAGCACGCCATGGCCCAGTCTCAGCCATGGCCCAGTCACAGCACGCCATGGCCCAGTCACAGCACGCCATGGCCCAGTCACAGCACGCCATGGCCCAGTCACAGCACGCCATGGCCCAGTCACAGCACGCCATGGCCCAGTCACAGCCATGGCCCAGTCACAGCCATGGCCCAGTCACAGCACGCCATGGCCCAGACACAGCCATGGCCCAGTCACAGCCCGCCATGTCCCAGACACAGCACGCCATGGCCCAGACACAGCCATGGCCCAGACACAGCACGCCATGGCCCAGTC
>NW_024055590.1:0-23624 GCF_902713615.1 Scyliorhinus canicula | reverse complement strand
TTTGTCTGGGCCATGGCGTGCTGTGTCTGGGCCTGGCTGTGCTGTGACTGGGCCTGCGTGCTTTGTCTGGGCCATGGCGTGTCTGGGCCATGGCGTGCTGTGTCTGGGCCATGGCGTGCTGTTGACTGGGCCATGGCGTGCTGTGTCTGGGCAATGGCGTGCTGTGTGACTGGGCCATGGCGTGCTGTGACTGGGCCATGGCGTGCTGGTCTGGTCCATGCGTGCTGTGTCGGGCCATGGCGTGCTGTGACTGTGCCATGTGCGTGTCTGGGCCATGGCGTGCTGTGATCTGGCCATGGCGTGCTGTGCTGGGCCATGCCTGTGTCTGGGCCATGGCGTGCTGTTCTGGCCATGGCGTGCTGTGTCTGGGCCATGCGTGCTGTGACTGGCCATGGCTGTGACTGGGCATGGTGTGCTGTGACTGGGCCATGGCGTGCTGTGACTGGGCCATGGCTGTGACTGGGCCATGGCTGTGACTGGCCATGGCTGTGACTGGGCCCTGGCGTGCTGTGACTGGGCCATGGCTGTGTCTGGGCCATGGCGTGCTGTGACTGGGCCATGGCTGTGACTGGCCATGGCGTGCTGTGACTGGGCCATGGCTGTGTCTGGGCCATGGCGTGCTGTGTCTGGCCATGGCGTGCTGTGTCTGGGCCATGGCGTGCTTTGACTGGGCCATGGCTGTGACTGGGCCATGGCGGGCTGTGACTGGGCCATGGCGTGCTGTGACTGGGCCAGGCGTGCTGTGACTGGGCCATGGCGTGCTGTGACTGGGCCATGGCTGTGACTGGGCCATGGCGTGCTGTGTCTGGGCCAATGGCTGTGACTGGGCCATGGCTGTGACTGGGCCAGGCGTGCTGGGTCTGGGCCATGGCTGTGACTGGGCCATGCGTGCTGTGACTGGGCCATGGCTGTGACTGGCCATGGCGTGCTGTGACTGGGCCATGGCTGTGACTGGGTCATGGCGTGCTGTGACTGGGCCATGGCTGTGTCTGGGCCATGGCTGTGACTGGGCCATGGCGTGCTGTGTCTGGGCCATGGCGTGCTGTGACTGGGCCATGGCTGTGACTGGGCCATGGCTGTGACTGGGCCATGGCTGTGTCTGGGCCATGGCTGTGTCTGGGCCATGGCGTGCTGTGTCTGGGCCATGGCTGTGTCTGGGCCATGGCGTGCTGTGTCTGGGCCATGGCTGTGACTGGGCCATGGCGTGCTGTGACTGGGCCATGGCTGTGACTGGGCCATGGCGTGCTGTGACTGGGCCATGGCGTGCTGTGACTGGGCCATGGCGTGCTGTGACTGGGCCATGGCGTGCTGTGACTGGGCCATGGCGTGCTGTGACTGGGCCATGGCGTGCTGTGTCTGGGCCATGGCGTGCTGTGTCTGGGCCATGGCGTGCTGTGACTGGGCCATGGCTGTGACTGGGCCATGGCTGTGACTGGGCCATGGCGTGCTGTGTCTGGGCCACGGCTGTGTCTGGGCCATGGCTGTGTCTGGGCCATGGCGTGCTGTGACTGGGCCATGGCGTGCTGTGACTGGGCCATGGCGTGCTGTGTCTGGGCCATGGCTGTGACTGGGCCATGGCGTGCTGTGACTGGGCCATGGCGTGCTGTGACTGGGCCATGGCTGTGACTGGGCCATGGCTGTGACTGGGCCATGGCTGTGACTGGGCCATGGCGTGCTGTTGCTGGGCCATGGCTGTGTCTGGGCCATGGCGTGCTGTGACTGGGCCATGTCGTGCTGTGACTGGGCCATGGCGTGCTGTGTCTGGGCCATGGCTGTGACTGGGCCATGGCGTGCTGTGACTGGGCCATGGCTGTGACTGGGCCATGGCGTGCTGTGTCTGGGCCATGGCTGTGACTGGGCCATGGCTGTGACTGGGCCATGGCTGTGACTGGGCCATGACGTGCTGTGACTGGGCCATGGCTGTGACTGGGCCATGACGTGCTGTGACTGGGCCATGGCTGTGACTGGGCCATGGCTGTGACTGGGCCATGGCGTGCTGTGACTGGGCCATGGCTGTGACTGGGCATGGCTGTGACTCGGGCCATGGCTGTGACTGGGCCATGGCGTGCTGTGTCTGGGCCATGGCTGTGACTGGGCCATGGCGTGCTGTGACTGGGCATGGCGTGCTGTGACTGGGCCATGGCGTGCTGTGACTGGGCCATGGCGTGCTGTGACTGGGCCAGGCTGTGACTGGCCATGGCGTGCCTGTGTCTGGGCCATGGCTGTGACTGGGCCATGGCTTGTGACTGGGCCATGGCTGCTGTGACTGGGCCATGGCTGTGACTGGGCCATGGACGTGGTGTGACTGGCCATGGCGTGCTGTGACTGGCCATGGCGTGCTGTGACTGGGCCATGGCGTGCTGTGTCCTGGGCCATGGCGTGCTGTGACTGGGCCATGGCGTGCTGTGTCTGGGCCATGGCGTGCTGTGACTGGCCATGGCCTGTGACTGGGCCATGGCTGTGACTGGGCCATGGCTGTGACTGGGCCATGGCGTGCTGTGACTGGGCCATGGCGTGCTGTGTCTGGGCCATGGCGTGCTGTGACTGGGCCATGGCTGTGACTGGGCCATG
Source organism: Scyliorhinus canicula (assembly GCF_902713615.1). Lineage (NCBI taxonomy): Eukaryota > Metazoa > Chordata > Chondrichthyes > Carcharhiniformes > Scyliorhinidae > Scyliorhinus > Scyliorhinus canicula. The sequence goes on along the minus strand of NW_024055590.1, from coordinate 21,053 downwards.
GCTGTGTCTGGGCCATGGCTGTGACTGGGCCATGGCGTGCTGTGACTGGGCCATGGCTGTGACTGGGCCATGGCGTGCTGTGTCTGGGCCATGGCGTGCTGTGACTGGGCCATGGCTGTGACTGGGCCATGGCTGTGACTGGGCCATGGCTGTGACGGGCCATGGCGTGCTGTGACTGGGCCATGGCTGTGACTGGGCCATGGCGTGCTGTGACTGGGCCATGGCGTGCTGTGTCTGGGCCATGGCTGTGACTGGGCCATGGCGTGCTGTGTCTGGGCCATGGCGTGCTGTGACTGGGCCATGGCTGTGACTGGGCCATGGCGTGCTGTGACTGGGCCATGGCTGTGACTGGGCCATGGCGTGCTGTGACTGGGCCATGGCTGTGACTGGGCCATGGCTGTGACTGGGCCATGGCTGTGTCTGGGCCATGGCTGTGACTGGGCCATGGCTGTGTCTGGGCCATGGCGTGCTGACTGTGCCATGGCGTGCTGTGACTGGGCCATGGCGTGCTGTGACTGGGCCATGGCTGTGACTGGGCCATGGCGTGCTGTGACTGGGCCATGGCGTGCTGTGTCTGGGCCATGGCGTGCTGTGACTGGGCCATGGCGTGCTGTGACTGGGCCATGGCGTGCTGTGACTGGGCCATGGCGTGCTGTGACTGGGCCATGGCGTGCTGTGACTGGGCCATGGCGTGCTGTGACTGGGCCATGGCGTGCTGTGACTGGGCCATGGCGTGCTGTGTCTGGGCCATGGCTGTGACTGGGCCATGGCTGTGTCTGGGCCATGGCTGTGACTGGGCCATGGCTGTGACTGGGCCATGGCTGTGACTGGGCCATGGCTGTGACTGGGCCATGGCGTGCTGTACTGGGCCATGGCGTGCTGTCTGGGCCATGGCGTGCTGTGACTGGGCCATGGCTGTGACTGGGCCATGGCGTGCTGTGACTGGGCCATGGCTGTGACTGGGCCATGGCGTGCTGTGTCTGGGCCATGGCTGTGACTGGGCCATGGCTGTGTCTGGGCCATGGCTGTGACTGGGCCATGGCGTGCTGTGACTGGGCCATGGCGTGCTGTGTCTGGGCCATGGCTGTGACTGGACCATGGCGTGCTGTGACTGGGCCATGGCTGTGTCTGGGCCATGGCGTGCTGTGACTGGGCCATGGCGTGCTGTGACTGGGCCATGGCGTGCTGTGACTGGGCCATGGCGTGCTGTGACTGGGCCATGGCTGTGACTGGGCCATGGCTGTGACTGGGCCATGGCGTGCTGTGACTGGGCCATGGCGTGCTGTGACTGGGCCATGGCTGTGTCTGGGCCATGGCTGTGACTGGGCCATGGCTGTGACTGGGCCATGGCTGTGACTGGGCCATGGCGTGCTGTGACTGGGCCATGGCGTGCTGTGACTGGGCCATGGCGTGCTGTGACTGGGCCATGGCGTGCTGTGACTGGGCCATGGCTGTGACTGGGCCATGGCGTGCTGTGACTGGCCATGGTGTGCTGTGACTGGGCCATGGCGTGCTGTGACTGGGCCATGGCGTGCTGTGACTGTGCCATGGCTGTGACTGGGCCATGGCGTGCTGTGACTGGGCCATGGCGTGCTGTGACTGGGCCATGGCTGTGACTGGGCCATGGCTGTGTCTGGGCCATGGCGTGCTGTGACTGGGCCATGGCGTGCTGTGACTGGGCCATGGCTGTGTCTGGGCCATGGCTGTGTCTGGGCCATGGCGTGCTGTGACTGGGCCATGGCGTGCTGTGTCTGGGCCATGGCGTGCTGTGACTGGGCCATGGCTGTGACTGGGCCATGGCTGTGTCTGGGCCATGGCGTGCTGTGACTGGGCCATGGCTGTGACTGGGCCATGGCTGTGTCTGGGCCATAGCGTGCTGTGACTGGGCCATGGCGTGCTGTGTCTGGGCCATGGCTGTGACTGGGCCATGGCTGTGTCTGGGCCATGGCGTGCTGTGTCTGGGCCATGGCTGTGACTGGGCCATGCTGTGTCTGGGCCATGGCTGTGACTTGGGCAATGGCTGTCTGGGCCATGGCTGTGACTGGGCCATGGCTGTGACTGGGCCATGGCGTGCTGTTCTGGCCATGGCGTGCTGTGACTGGGCCATGGCGTGCTGTGTCTGGGCCATGGCGTGCTGTGACTGGGCCATGGCGTGCTGTGTCTGGGCCATGGCTGTGACTGGGCCATGGCTGTGACTGGGCCATGGCTGTGTCTGGGCCATGGCTGTGTCTGGGCCATGGCTGCTGTGTCTGGGCCATGGCGTGCTGTGACTGGGCCATGGCTGTGACTGGGCCATGGCGTGCTGTGTCTGGGCCATGGCGTGCTGTGACTGGCCATGCGTGCTGTGTCTGTCCATGGCGTGCTGTGACTGGGCCATGGGCGTGCTGTGACTGGGCCATGGCGTGCTGTGTCTGGGCCTGGCGTGCTGTGACTGGGCCATGGCTGTGACTGGGCCATGGCGTGCTGTGACTGGGCCATAGCGTGCTGTGACTGGGCCATGGCGTGCTGTGTCTGGGCCATGGCGTGCTGTGACTGGGCCATGGCGTGCTGTGACTGGGCCATGGCGTGCTGTGTCTGGGCCATGGCGTGCTGTGACTGGGCCATGGCTGTGACTGGGCCATGGCGTGCTGTGACTGGGCCATGGCTGTGACTGGGCCATGGCGTGCTGTGACTGGGCCATGGCTGTGACTGGGCCATGGCGTGCTGTGTCTGGGCCATGGCGTGCTGTGTCTGGGCCATGGCGTGCTGTGACTGGGCCATGGCGTGCTGTGTCTGGGCCATGGCGTGCTGTGTCTGGGCCATGGCGTGCTGTGACTGGGCCATGGCGTGCTGTGTCTGGGCCATGGCGTGCTGTGTCTGGGCCATGGCTGTGACTGGGCCATGGCGTGCTGTGTCTGGGCCATGGCTGTGACTGGGCCATGGCGTGCTGTGACTGGGCCATGGTGTGCTGTGACTGGGCCATGGCGTGCTGTGACTGGGCCATGGCTGTGACTGGGCCATGGCTGTGACTGGGCCATGGCGTGCTGTGACTGGGCCATGGCTGTGACTGGGCCATGGCGTGCTGTGACTGGGCCATGGCTGTGACTGGGCCATGGCTGTGACTGGGCCATGGCTGTGACTGGGCCATGGCGTGCTGTGACTGGGCCATGGCGTGCTGTGACTGGGCCATGGCGTGCTGTGTCTGGGCCATGGCGTGCTGTGTCTGGGCCATGGCGTGCTGTGTCTGGGCCATGGCGTGCTGTGACTGGGCCATGGCTGTGACTGGGCCATGGTGTGCTGTGACTGGGCCATGGCGTGCTGTGTCTGGGCCATGGCTGTGACTGGGCCATGGCGTGCTGTGACTGGGCCATGGCGTGCTGTGACTGGGCCATGGCGTGCTGTGACTGGGCCATGGCGTGCTGTGTCTGGGCCATGGCGTGCTGTGACTGGGCCATGGCGGTGACTGGGCCATGGCGTGCTGTGACTGGGCCATGGCTGTGACTGGGCCATGGCTGTGTCTGGGCCATGGCGTGCTGTGTCTGGGCCATGGCGTGCTGTGTCGGCCATGGCGTGCTGTGACTGGGCCATGGCGTGCTGTGACTGGGCCATGGCGTGCTGTGACTGGGCCATGGCTGTGTCTGGGCCTGGCGTGCTGTTCTGTGCCATGGTGCTGTGACTGGGCCATGGCTGTGACTGGCCATGGCGTGCTGTCACTGGGCCATGGCGTGCTGTGTCTGGGCCATGGCGTGCTGTGTCTGGCCAGGCGTGCTGTGACTGGGCCATGGCGTGCTGTACTGGGCCATGCGGCTGTGTCTGGGCCATGGCTGTGACTGGGCCATGGCGTGCTGTCACTGGGCCATGCGTGCTGTGTCTGGCCATGGCGTGCTGTGTCTGGCCATGGCGTGCTGTACTGGGCCATGGCGTGCTGTTCTGGGCCTGGGTGGACATGGCGTGTCTGTGACTGGGCCATGGCGTGCTGTGACTGGGCCATGGCGTGCTGTGACTGGCCATGGCGTGCTGTGACTGGGCCATGGCGTGCTGTGTCTGGGCCATGGCGTGCTGTGACTGGGCCATGGCGTGCTGAGACTGGGCCATGGCGTGCTGTGACTGGGCCATGGCGTGCTGTGACTGGGCCATGGCTGTGACTGGGCCATGGCTGTGACTGGGCCATGGCGTGCTGTGACTGGGCCATGGCGTGCTGTGACTGGGCCATGGCTGTGACTGGGCCATGGCTGTGACTGGGCCATGGCTGTGTCTGGGCCATGGCTGTGACTGGGCCATGGCTGTGACTGGGCCATGGCTGTGACTGGGCCATGGCTGTGACTGGGCCATGGCGTGCTGTGACTGGGCCATGGCGTGCTGTGACTGGGCCATGGCGTGCTGTGTCTGGGCCATGGCGTGCTGTGACTGGGCCATGGCGGTGACTGGGCCATGGCGTGCTGTGACTGGGCCATGGCTGTGACTGGGCCATGGCTGTGTCTGGGCCATGGCGTGCTGTGTCTGGGCCATGGCGTGCTGTGTCTGGGCCATGGCGTGCTGTGACTGGGCCATGGCGTGCTGTGACTGGGCCATGGCGTGCTGTGACTGGGCCATGGCGTGCTGTGACTGGGCCATGGCTGTGTCTGGGCCATGGCGTGCTGTGTCTGGGCCATGGCGTGCTGTGACTGGGCCATGGCTGTGACTGGGCCATGGCGTGCTGTCACTGGGCCATGGCGTGCTGTGTCTGGGCCATGGCGTGCTGTGTCTGGGCCATGGCGTGCTGTGACTGGGCCATGGCGTGCTGTGACTGGGCCATGGCGTGCTGTGTCTGGGCCATGGCTGTGACTGGGCCATGGCGTGCTGTCACTGGGCCATGGCGTGCTGTGTCTGGGCCATGGCGTGCTGTGTCTGGGCCATGGCGTGCTGTGACTGGGCCATGGCGTGCTGTGTCTGGGCCATGGCGTGCTGTGACTGGGCCATGGCGTGCTGTGACTGTGCCATGGCGTGCTGTGACTGGGCCATGGCGTGCTGTGTCTGGGCCATGGCGTGCTGTGACTGGGCCATGGCGTGCTGAGACTGGGCCATGGCGTGCTGTGACTGGGCCATGGCGTGCTGTGACTGGGCCATGGCTGTGACTGGGCCATGGCTGTGACTGGGCCATGGCGTGCTGTGACTGGGCCATGGCGTGCTGTGACTGGGCCATGGCTGTGACTGGGCCATGGCTGTGACTGGGCCATGGCTGTGTCTGGGCCATGGCTGTGACTGGGCCATGGCTGTGACTGGGCCATGGCTGTGACTGGGCCATGGCTGTGACTGGGCCATGGCTGTGACTGGGCCATGGCGTGCTGTGACTGGGCCATGGCTGTGTCTGGGCCATGGCTGTGTCTGGGCCATGGCTGTGACTGGGCCATGGCTGTGACTGTGCCATGGCGTGCTGTGACTGTGCCATGGCGTGCTGTGACTGGGCCATGGCTGTGACTGGGCCATGGCTGTGACTGGGCCATGGCTGTGACTGGGTCATGGCGTGCTGTGACTGGGCCATGGCTGTGTCTGGGCCATGGCTGTGACTGGGCCATGGCTGTGACTGGGCCATGGCTGTGACTGGGCCATGGCTGTGACTGGGCCATGGCTGTGTCTGGGCCATGGCTGTGTCTGGGCCATGGCTGTGTCTGGGCCATGGCGTGCTGTGACTGGGGCCATGGCGTGCTGTGACTGGGCCATGGCTGTGTCTGGGCCATGGCGTGCTGTGACTGGGCCATGGCGTGCTGTGACTGGGCCATGGCTGCGACTGGGCCATGGCGTGCTGTGACTGGGCCATGGCGTGCTGTGACTGGGCCATGGCTGTGACTGGGCCATGGCTGTGACTGGGCCATGGCTGTGACTGGGCCATGGCTGTGTCTGGGCCATGGCGTGCTGTGACTGGGCCATGGCTGTGACTGGGCCATGGCGTGCTGTGACTGGGCCATGGCTGTGACTGGGCCATGGCTGTGACTGGGCCATGGCGTGCTGTGTCTGGGCCATGGCTGTGACTGGGCCATGGCGTGCTGTGACTGGGCCATGGCTGTGACTGGGCCATGGCGTGCTGTGTCTGGGCCATGGCTGTGACTGGGCCATGGCGTGCTGTGACTGGGCCATGGCTGTGACTGGGCCATGGCGTGCTGTGACTGGGCCATGGCGTGCTGTGACTGGGCCATGGCTGTGACTGGGCCATGGCGTGCTGTGTCTGGGCCATGGCGTGCTGGGACTGGGCCATGGCTGTGACTGGGCCATGGCGTGCTGTGACTGGGCCATGGCGTGCTGTGACTGGGCCATGGCGTGCTGTGACTGGGCCATGGCTGTGACTGGGCCATGGCGTGCTGTGTCTGGGCCATGGCTGTGACTGGGCCATGGCTGTGACTGGGCCATGGCGTGCTGTGACTGGGCCATGGCGTGCTGTGACTGGGCCATGGCGTTCTGTGTCTGGGCCATGGCGTGCTGTGTCTGGGCCATGGCGTGCTGTGACTGGGCCATGGCGTGCTGTGACTGGGCCATGGCGTGCTGTGACTGGGCCATGGCTGTGTCTAGGCCATGGCTGTGACTGGGCCATGGCGTGCTGTGACTGGGCCATGGCGTGCTGTGACTGGGCCATGGCTGTGACTGGGCCATGGCGTGCTGTGTCTGGGCCATGGCGTGCTGTGTCTGGGCCATGGCGTGCTGTGACTGGGCCTTGGCGTGCTGTGACTGGGCCATGGCGTGCTGTGACTGGGCCATGGCTGTGACTGGGCCATGGCTGTGACTGGGCCATGGCTGTGACTGTGCCATGGCTGTGACTGGGCCATGGCTGTGACTGGGCCATGGCTGTGACTGGGCCATGGCTGTGACTGGGCCATGGCTGTGTCTGGGCCTTGGCCGTGACTGGGCCATGGCTGTGACTGGGCCATGGCTGTGACTGGGCCATGGCTGTGACTGGGCCATGGCTGTGACTGGGCCATGGCTGTGACTGGGCCATGGCGTGCTGTGTCTGGGCCATGGCGTGCTGTGACTGGGCCATGGCGTGCTGTGACTGGGCCATGGCGTGCTGTGACTGGGCCATGGCGTGCTGTGACTGGGCCATGGCTGTGACTGGGCCATGGCGTGCTGTGACTGGGCCATGGCTGTGACTGGGCCATGGCGTGCTGTGACTGGGCCATGGCTGTGACTGGGCCATGGCTGTGACTGGGCCATGGCTGTGACTGGGCCATGGCGTGCTGTGACTGGGCCATGGCTGTGACTGGGCCATGGCGTGCTGTGTCTGGGCCATGGCGTGCTGTGACTGGGCCATGGCGTGCTGTGACTGGGCCATGGCGTGCTGTGACTGGGCCATGGCGTGCTGTGACTGGGCCATGGCGTGCTGTGACTGGGCCATGGCGTGCTGTGACTGGGCCATGGCTGTGACTGGGCCATGGCTGTGACTGGGCCATGGCTGTGTCTGGGCCATGGCTGTGACTGGGCCATGGCTGTGACTGGGCCATGGCTGTGACTGGGCCATGGCTGTGACTGGGCCATGGCTGTGACTGGGCCATGGCGTGCTGTGACTGGGCCATGGCGTGCTGTGACTGGGCCATGGCGTGCTGGGACTGCCCAATGACCTGCTGAGACTCTGCCAAGGCCTGCACGGCGCCGGCAATGTCGTGTTGGCTCTGGCACATTGCTGCCTGTGAGAGGGCAACCCTGTCCAGGGCCGAGGATGACGCGTGCACATTAACCCCAACGCCTTGCAGAACCTGACCCATTGCCTCCACCGCGGATGCCACCCGTGCGGTGTCGGCCTGGGTCACTGCCAAGAGCGGCACCACTCCCTGCTCGTGGACGCGGTTCGACTCCTCTAACAGCGTCTGCAGAGTCTGGAAGGCAGCCCTCATCCCGTCGTTGTTTCCCTGGGTTTCCTGAGGCATCGGCTGTGCGGGTGGGTTGAGAAACTCCAGGAACTCGGAAAACGTCTGGGAGCCAGCTGGATGCTGGGCCTGGCCTCCGCCAGTCCGGGCCCTCGGTTGCTCCGACCTCCACCTGCTGTACCTGCTCAGCTGTGATGTGCGACCCAGACTGTGACCCAGGAGCCTCATCACTAAATAGGCCAGCCGGGGTGAGTGTCTGTGGGATGGTGGATGTTGTGGGAGATAGCAGTGCCGCAAGCCCGAGGTTGTCTGTATTTAGCGCCTCCTCTATGGTGTGGGGCCGCTCAGAGTCCGGAGGGTTATCGCTGGCCATTTCTGTGGCTTGTGGTATCGCCACCCTCTGGGCGTCCTGCTCCGCAGGTTGGGTTGGGGAGGATGGGACTCCCCGCTGATCAGGCACCCTCTGTCGTTCGGCCCTGGGTGAGGTGGGGGCAGATGCCTGTGTCCGTCTGCAGCCAGACGGCCCTGGTCGTTCGGCATCACGTCCTAGGGAAGGGAATGAGACGGGTTATTTAGATTTGATCGGCAGGCCGCTGGACGGTCCCAGTGGGCAGCGTGTGAAGGGACAGAGGATGGGGGAGGTGTCCCAGTGGGCAGGGTGTGTGAAGGGACAGAGGATGGGGGAGGTGTCCCAGTGGGCAGGGTGTGAAGGGACAGAGGATGGGGGAGGTGTCCCAGTGGGCAGGGTGTGAAGGGACAGAGGATGGGGGAGGTGTCCCAGTGGGCAGGGTGTGTGAAGGGACAGAGGATGGGGGAGGTGTCCCAGTGAGCAGGGTGTGTGAAGGGACAGAGGATGGGGGAGGTGTCCCAGTGGGCAGGGTGTGGACAGAGGATGGTGGAGGGCGGTGGGGGGGGGGGTGTTTGTCATGCAGGGTTGTCTCACTTGTTGCAGCTCCGCCAACCTCGCATTGCGCGATCTCCCAGGGTGGCAGATCCCCCAACAAGGCCCAGTGCCCTCTGCTCAAACGTGGTGAGGAGGTGCAGGTTGGGCGAACCCCCTCCAGTCTTGTTCCGCTCACTGGTGTTATGAGCGGACTTGTCCTGTTGGGGGAGGGGGCACAGGTAGATCATTACAATACGCCAGGGATCAGCAGGCCGTTCAGATACTGGCACAGGTTGATGGTCAAGGTGTAACAAGACCATTGCATCTCTCCAGGGGGGCCAGAGCGCTGGGTCTATGACTACTTAGAGAACCACCCTCAACTCACTCTGCCCCAATCCCCGATGCCCTCTACGTGGGAGGATGATGCCCCTCCTCTGCTCGATTGAATCCAGCAGCGTCACGACGTCAGCCTCCAAGAATCACGGTGCTGCTCTCCTTGGCTCCGACATCTTGGCCTACAGTTTCTGTGCCCACCCGCACCTTTTTACGGTGTCGGGCGGCTGTCACGTGGGCGTGTTCGTGTCGTCGCCGCGTTCCGGAGTCATCGCCCACGTGATTTACGCGGCCCGATTCCTAGCCCGTTTCCTGGACGTGAATACGTCGGAAACGGGGCCGTGTCGGGTCGGGTCGTTTTCACGGCCGACTTTGCGATTTTCCGCGGGTGCGGAGAATCTCGCCCGCCTCCCGATGGGAGAATTGCACCCAAGGTAGATTTTGTCATTGTGTTATCCTTATATACCTGTAAAGGTATAGCTAGGGTGCAGAGGAAGTGCATTTTAGTTAATCTTTTCTGGTTTAGTAAATGTGTTATTTTCTTGTTGAAAGTTTATCAGCTGACCCCTCTGACCTCAGTAGTCACGCTCCATGTATGTAAATAGAAAAATAGAAGTTATTACCTATGGAGCAGGTACCACCCTAACACCTGAATTGTCCAGCCGTAACCTCAGCTGGCATCATTACTCTTGCCACTGATATATGTTTGCAAGTTGACCCAACCTGTTGGCTGCATTATAAATTGACCAGCGAGGGTGCAGAGGAGATTGACCAGGATGTTCCCTGGGCGGCAGCATTTCAGCGATGAAGAGAGGCTGGTTAGGCTGAGGTTGTTCTCCTGACAGAGATGGGGGAAACTCTTCCTGCTGGTAAAAGGATCAAGGACAAGAGGGCACAAATTTAGTGATTTTCAAAAGAAGCAAATGTGATGTGAGAAAAAATCTATTTCACACAAGGAGTGGGTTAGAATCTGGAATGTACTGTCAGGAAGTGTGGTGGAGGCAGGTTCAATCATTGATTATTGAACTCCCTGTTGGACTGTGACTTTAATAAGGACACGGGGAGTTCACAGCGACGGACATAAAGTAACGTAGTTTTATTTTCAACAGAATATATACACTGCCTGGTAGATCCCGACTGTGTTCCTGTTCTGTTGGCACCTTACTGGCTGACCTTTTATACCGAGGTGAGTATAGATTCCCTGTTCCCAGTGCGGGAGCCCGTTCTCCGCAAGGACCTTGGGGGAGATAATCATTCCTACACTGTCGGCCCATGTGGGATATTGCTCCATCTTAAACCCTTTTTAAAATATCCTATACATGTATTGTCTCAATGCAAAAATCCTCCCTCCCACCCTCCCCTCCCACAGAAGGCCATTTGCCTGTTTTGACTTAAGGTTGCAATCTCTCTCAGCTAAAGTACAGCATTCAACACATTCTCCCTCTCTTTAGATCTGGTGAAGAATCGGCAGACTTGAAATGTTTGCAATGATATGTATAATCTGAGGAGAGTAAATGGTTAACAAGATGATGTTCATGTATATCAACACTAGATGGCATCAGTGAGTAGTCTTAGAAAAGACTGTGCCTCTAAGAATTCTGGGAGAAGCTGATAGAGATGGATAGTGTGAGGTTGACTGAGAGTGTAGGTTGTATTAGGGAGAGGTAACTGATTACTGTAACATAGATTCAATACAATTATTTTTTTCCTGTTTATCAGTGAAGTGTGCAAACCATTTCACGTAGTGTTAAATAAACTAGCGTTGGTTTAAATATATAACCTAATGTTCTTTGTAAACACTACGACTTTGGCTATCTTGGAGAACAAGACAAGGAACATTACATGGTACCAGGTAATTACCGAAGTAATTTAGGTAAAATTAGTTAGGATCTAAGAAGAAAGAAAATCAGCCCGTGTTGAGACTTTGATGGCAAGACTGCTTCCAGACCTGTTACATCAACTCACCCAGACAAGTCCAGACCTCATGGAGAAACTGCAGACTCTGAAACAGTTCCGGACTTCTGGTAAAATTGATGTCAATTCAAAAATATTCCTGGAGGAATTTCAACTGTCCCTCTCTGCCTCAGATGTAGAAACTGCTGGTGATAACAGAAAACTTCTGTTATTTCTAACAAAGACTGGACTGCAGGCTATTGAACGATATAACTCGTTATACATTTATAAAATAAATTTAATGTACTTATTGAAAAATGTGATCTTCATTGCTCAAATTATTGAAACTTATGAGCAATTTGTCTTTAAAACAAGACAGCAGAAAGATGGAGGATCCGTAAATTGCTTCATTACTGATTTCAGATTAAAGTCACAAAACTGCAATTTCTCAATTTTGTCAGATTCGATGGTCAGGAATCAAATCGTTCTTGGCATCAAAATATGGGAAACTCAGAGAACGTTTATTAAGGCAGAAAAAAATTAAAATTGGAAGATGGAATTGAAACGTGTAGAGCGAATGAAATATCCAAGAATCAATATTCAGAAACGCTGATAAAGTAAGACGGTGTGAAAATGCATCTTGCGGCTGACTGCGCTGGATCTGTGGCGCAGTTGAGAAACAAGCACATTTCAGACAGCAACCATATTGCGCATGTTCATTGTCGTTCTGCACATGCACACAACGCGATTTGGACAAAGACCGTTCTGCGCATGTGCGCAACTAATTTGCGCATGGCGAAAGCAATGTCCTGACACGTGGACATGGTGGACATGCCCACCCATATAACAAATGGCAACACATGGAAATATTTGGTCCAAATATAGCAAACTGAATCACTTTGCTGTTCAATGCTGCACTGTATTAAAAGGGACACACTTTAAAACTTCAAATTTACAGAAGAAACAAACAAATGTTCAGTGTTAATACAAATGTGGAAACCTCTAAATTGGGTAAGCTTAATGTTAATATAGATGCTTATTGTCTTGAAGGTTATTTCTTTGTCGGAATTGTGGAGAAGTACCAGACAACTGGAAAGAACACTTCCTATCCACAGATGCTGCATCCCACAGAATTGATGAACACGGGATCCGAATCGAACACTCCATTACAAGTCAATGGTTCTGAGATGGTGTTCAAACTGGACACTGCAACATCTGCAAATGTAATCAATACTTTTGATTTGTCACAACTTTGTCATAGTCCCAAGATTCAGAAAACTGACTGTCAGTTACGTGACTACAATGGTAACACGTTTACTTCTTTAGGATCAAACTATCTCTCAGTGACTACAACGATACTGTGATACTCTTGCAGTTTGAGATTGTTGAGGCTAGAATTCATCACTGTCAGATGCACAAGACAGTCAAGACTTACACCTTGTGAAACAAATCCACAGCACAGACACACCTCTTCCACCTGTGCAAGAAGGTATTGGAAATATCCTCACTAGATTTTCTCAGGTATTTGAAGGTATGGGTACTGTTCCTTACCAATACAAAAATCAACTAAAGGTGAATGCTAAACCAGTGGTACTTCCTCCAAGAAGATTTCCTGCTCCATTACGTGACCATCTCAAGCAAGAACTGGGATGCGCGCAGCACCTTGGGATCATTGCCAAGATCACAGAACCGACAGATTGGGTCAGCTCGATGATTAATGACCCAATGGTGACCTCAATATTTGTACTGATCCGAAGGAACTGAATATGAACATCAGACATGAATACTATCCAATATGGCAGCACGGAGGCGCAGTGGGTTAGCCCTGCTGCCTCACGGCGCCGAGGTCCCAGGTTCGATCCCGGCTCTGGGTCACTGTCTGTGTGGAGTTTGCACATTCTCCCCGTGTCTGCGTGGGTTTCACCCCCACAACCCAAAGGTGTGCAGGATAGGTGGAATGGCCATTTTTCCAAAGGCTCAGAAATCTCTTCCCTGGCATCCCAGAGAATCCTAGGATAAATCCCATCAGGCCCCGGGGACTTATCTATTTTCACCTTGTCCAGAATTGCCAACACTTCTTCCCTATGCACCTCAATGCCATCTATTCTAATAGCCTGGGTCTCAGCATTCTCCTCCACAATATTATCTTTTTCCTGAGTGAATACTGACGAAAAGTATTCATTTAGTATCTCACTTATCTCCTCAGCCTCCACACATAACTTCCCACCACTGTCCTTGACTGGTCCTACTCTTACCCTAGTCATTCTTTTATTCCTGACATACCTATAGAAAGCTTTTGGGTTTTCCTTGATCCTACCTGCCAAAGACTTCTCATGTCCCCTCCTTGCTCGGCTTAGCTCTCTCTTTAGATCTTTCCTCGCTTCCTTGTAACTATCAAGCGCCCCAACTGAAACTTCACGCCTCATCTTCACATAGGCCTCCTTCTTCCTCTTAACAAGAGATTCCACTTCTTTGGTAAACCACGGTTCCCTCGCTCGACCCCTTCCTCCCTGCCTGACTGGTACGTACTTATCAAGGACATGCAATAGCTGTTCCTTGAACAAGCTCCACATATCCAGTGTGCCCAACCGTTGCAGCCTACTTCTCCAACCTACACATAATCAGTCATGTCTAATGGCATCATAATTGCCCTTCCCCCAGCTATAACTCTTGCCCTGCGGGGTATACTTATCCCTTTCCATCACTAACGTAAAGGTCACCGAATTGTGGTCACTGTTTCCAAAGTGCTCACCTACCTCCAGATCTAACACCTGGCCTGGTTCATTACCCAAAACCAAATCCAATGTGGCCTCGCCTCTTGTTGGCCTGTCAACATACTGTGTCAGGAAACCCTCCTGCACACATTGTACAAAGAATGACCCATCTAATGTACTCGAACTATATCTTTTCCAGTCAACATTTGGAAAGTTAAAGTCTCCCATAACAAAGCAGATTATGCTGCTTTATGATGTTCATTACCTCGCTCCCATGCCCCTTAACCGATCCTCAAATTCCTGCCTCCTTTCAATGAACTTGCACTACTTGACCGCACCCAATCTTCCAACACCAAGATCCACATTCCCACCAATCTCTGGTTAAAGCAGTTTCTCCCATCTCATTGCTGGGGTATTAAGAACATCTTTTTCAAACATCCCAATGGTTGGCTGAATAAATCAAATAGTACATTCCTTCACGGGAACAGCTGGAATAATACAACAGTTCTGGGATGGACATCGTCTGCATAGCAACAATCTTACCATTATCTTGTTGCACACCATATTCCAATATTTGGTCATCCAGAAATTGTAACGTTGAGGTACCAAAGTTACACTTGGCCCAATTTAGCTTCAATCCGTATTGGTGTATTCTCTGCAGCACTTGCCGGAGTCTGGCATTGTGTTCTTCAGAAGTAGATGACCAGTAGTTAAAATGGTGTGTTCAATGTACACAATTCTTTGCTTGCGGCATCCAATTGCATTTGCCAAAAACCTCTGGAGGCATCTAGTTTAGAGAATATCTTGGCATTAGCCAACTCACTCGTTATTTCTTCACCTTTCGGTATTGGATAGTAACCATTTTTTTTAAAATAAATTTAGAGCACCCAATTCATTTTTTCCAAGTAAATGGAAATTGATTTTTATGTCATCATTGGCTACAGGAATAGTGCCAGAGGACTGGAGTATAGCAAATGTGGTCCCTTTGTTCAAGAAGGGGAGTAGAGATAACCCCGGTAACTATAGGCCGGTGAGCCTAACGTCTGTGGTGGGTAAAGTCTTGGAGAGGATTATAAGAGATACGATTTATAATCATCTAGATAGGAATAATATGATTAGGGATAGTCAGCATGGTTTTGTGAAGGGTAGGTCATGCCTCACAAACCTTATCGAGTACTTTGAGAAGATGACTGAACTGGTAGACGAGGGTAGAGCAGTTGATGTGGTATATATGGATTTCAGTAAAGCGTTTGATAAGGTTCCCCCCGGTCGGCTATTGCAGAAAATACGGTTGAAAGTTGCCACCCAGGTTGATAGGGTTGTGAAGAAGGCCTATGGTGTGTTGGCCTTTATTGGTAGAGGGATTGAGTTCCGTAGCCATGAGGTCATGTTGCAGCTGTACAAAACTCTGGTACGGCCGCATTTGGAGTATTGCGTACAGTTCTGATCGCCTCATTATAGGAAGGACGTGGAAGCTTTGGAACGGGTGCAGAGGAGATTTACCAGGATGTTGCCTGGTATGGAGGGAAAATCTTATGAGGAAAGGCTGATGGACTTGAGGTTGTTTTCGTTAGAGAGAAGAAGGTTAAGAGGTGACTTAATAGAGGCATACAAAATGATCAGAGGGTTAGATAGGGTGGACAGCGAGAGCCTTCTCCCGCGGATGGAGGTGGCTAGCACGAGGGGACATAGCCTTAAATTGAGGGGTAATAGATATAGGACAGAGGTCAGAGGTGGGTTTTTTACGCAAAGAGTGGTGAGGCCGTGGAATGCCCTACCTGCAACAGTAGTGAACACGCCAACATTGAGGGCATTTAAAGATCTATTGGATAAGCATATGGATGATAAGGGCATAGTGTAGGTTAGATGGCCTTTAGTTTTTGACTTCCCATGTCGGTACAACATCGTGGGCCGAAGGGCCTGTACTGCGCTGTATCGTTCTATGTTCTATGTTCTATGTTCTATCTGTTGAGCAAAATGACCTGTTTATATCTGTAATTATCTTCTGCTGCGTTTTCAATTAACTACCTTCCAATATCCTTTTAACATAATTGTCAGATGTGGGGAACGTTACTGATAATTGCACAATGTTCAGCATCTTTTGCGACTCCTCAGGTACTGAAACAGTCCACATGCTAATGCAGCAAGACCTGGGCAATAGCCAGTAACTTCCTCCAACCCTACAAACCTCCCTATCACAGTAACACCCCCAACCCCTCACCAGTTTCTACAACACACAACCCCATAAACTCTCTCAGCCCCCACAACCTTCCCCATCTCTGTAAACACTACCAGGCGGAACAGCGCACCCTATCTTTGTAACCTCCTCCAGTTCTATAACTCTCCTTGTCCTTGTAACATCCTCCAACACCTACAACAGTCCCTATCGCTGTAACCTCCTCCAGTTCTATAACACTCCCTGTCCTTGTAACATCCTCCAACACCTACAACAGTCCCTATCGCTGTAACCTCCTCCATTCCCTGCAACCATTCCTAGCTTTGTTACACCCCCAGCCACTACATCCCTTCCTACCTCTATAGCATTCTCCATCCTTCTCACCCTCCCTATCTCTGTAACCTCCTCCATCCCCTTAACCCTCCCTATCTCTGTAACCTCCTCCATCCCCTTAACCCTCCCTATCTCTGTAACCTCCTCCATCCCCTTAACCCTCCCATCTCTGTAACCTCCATCCCCTTAACCCTCCCTATCTCTGTAACCTCCTCCATCCCCTTAACCCTCCCTATCTCTGTAACCTTCATCCTCTTAACCCTCCCTATCTCTGTAACCTCCTCCATCCCCTTAACCCTCCCTATCTCTGTAACCTCCTCCATCCCCTTAACCCTCTCTATCTCTGTAACCTCCATCCCCTTAACCCTCCCTATCTCTGTAACCCCTCCATCCTTCTCACCCTCCCTATCTCTGCTACCTCCTCCAACCCCTTAACTCTATCTCTGTAACCTCCTCCAACCCCTTAACCCTCCCTATCTCTGTAACCCCCTCCATCCCCTTAACCCTCCCTATATCTGTAACCTCCTCCATCCCCTTAATCCTCCCTATCTCTGTAACCCTGTCAGACCTGCTGTTGTAGACACAGCGCTCACGTGGCTCGTCCAGTTCAGTTTCTGGCCAACTGTAATCCACATGGGGATGGTGGGAAATTCAACATCAGCAATGACATTGAATATCAAGGGCTGATGGTTAGATTCTAGCTTGTTACTGATTGTCATTTCCTGCCACTTTGAATCAAGCCATCATGAGGTCAGGAGCTGAGTGACCTGGGCAGAACTCAAACTGAGCTTCTGTGACCAAGTTATTGTGAAGCAAGTGTTGTGTAGATGCCGGTTGTAGCTGTATTGGAACAGCATGGCTCCTTCTGCAGAATAAGTCTTCGGTACTTTTGCCGGAATGTTGTCAGGACCCATAGCCTTTGCAGCATCCAGCACCTTCTGCCATTTCTTTCTATCACATGGAGTGAATAGAACTGTCTGAAATCTGGCATCTGTGATGCTGGGGACCTCTGGAGGAGGCAGAGAGAGATCATCCACTCGGCACTTCTGGCTGAAGGTTGTTGAAATGCTTCAGCCTTTTCATTTGCTCTGAGGTTCTGGGCCCCCGATCATTGAGGGTGCGGATATTTGTGAAGCCTCCTCCTCTAGTGAGTTGTTTAATTGTCCACCACCATTCATGACTGAATGTGGCAGGACTATGGAGCTAAGATCTGATCCGCTGGTTGTATAATGGCTTACTTCTGTCTATCACTTGCTACTTATGCTGCTTGACACGCATGTTCCTGTGTTGTAGCTTCATCGGGGTGACACCTGACTGTTAGGTATGCCTGATGTTGCTCCTGGCATGCTCTCCTACACTCTTCATTGAAGCAGGATTGAACCCCTGGCTTGATGGTAATGGTAGAGGTGAGGAAATGCTGGGCCATGAGATTCCAGATTGCAGTTGAGTACAATTCTGCTGCTGCTGACGGCCTACATTGCATCATGCTTGTCAAGGCTTGAGTTGTTGAATGAGTTTGAATTCAATCTCATTTAGCATGTTGTCCGTGCCACCCAATACGATGGATGTATGCTCAATGTGGAGGGGTTTTTTGTCTCCACAAGGACTGTATGGTGGACACTCCTACCAATACTATAATGTACAGATCCCTCTGCAGCAGGCAGGTGGATGAAGATGATGTCAAGTTATTTTTCCCCATGGAGTAAATGTAAATCCACCGCCTACTCTCCATGTTGCCCTTTATAAATATAAACCTCGTCTATTTGCCACTGCCCTATCCCCATTGGCTTGAGTTATCAATTTGACCCTGAAGTCCGGAATTTCTTCACTAAACCTCTCAGCTTCTCTCTCCTGCTTTCTAATACTCTTTGGAAACTGGCCCTCCATCCAAGATGTTGGCCACATATCTCAATATTAGTCATGGTGCCAGTCAACCTTGTGTTTTACTGCCACTCGATTTGAAAACTAGCATTCTGTGGCTTGTTCATGTTTGGTTGCTATGGAGAGATACAGGTAGGGGAGGCCTGAGGAGCCTCAGGTGGCAGGACACGGATTTGGGAGCTGTGTCAAGGTTCCGGGTCAACTCTGAAGCCCAGTGCTGCCGAGAGTCACCACAAAATGGTCCCTGCTTCCCCAAGAAATGAATAAGGACAGATCAGATAAGCTAAATTAGCATCCTCTGCAAGTCAGAGGGTGGGGAATCGAAATATTCAAAACATTCAGGGGAAAACGTTCAACATCATGAGGGGGCTGGACTGAGCCGATAGGGAGAAGGTGGTCCCACTCGTAAAAGGATGGACAATGGGAGGACACAGGTTGAATGTGATTTGGAAAAGAAGCAAATGTAATGTGAGAAAAAGCTTTTTGACATTGCCCTTGTGATGCCAAGGGTATAGGCTAAGTGCTGGAAAATGGGATGGGAATAGCCAGGTGATTATTTTTCACCGACTCAGACAGTAGGGGCTGAAAAGCCTTTACTGGGCTGTAGATCTCTATGACTCTATGAGTCTATAATGAGTGGTTCGGGTCTGGTAGGCATTGCCTGGAAGTGTGGTGAAGCCAGGTTTCATCGAGATATTCAAAGGAGCATCAGATGGTTACTTGAGTAGAAACTGTGCAGGGATGAGAGGGAAAGGCAGGAGAACAACACTAAGTTCGGCTGCTCGTTTGGAGAGCCGGCGGGGACATGGTGAGCTGAATGGCCACCTTCTGCGCTGTAACAGTTCTGTGATTCTGTGAAAAGGAGGGATGGACAGAGATCAACTATTCACACTGGTCAGAACATCAAGGCCGAGTAAACCTAGCCTAAAGAAATAGAGACAGAACACCCCAGGCGTGAACATAAGACACATTTCTGTCTGTAAAGTGGGTTGGAAGTTTAGAATTCACTTCTCCAATAAATCATCCAGCAAGTAAAAGAATAAAAATAATAATAAGAAGCATCTCAGTGAATCATCGTGCCTTGGATCCAGTCAATAGCTAATTTTAAACCACAGCTTCTTAGATTTACCAAAGGTCCCAAAAAGGCTAAGGTAAGGAGTCAGGGCCCAGATTAGCCATGCTCTTGTTGAGTAGAGAAGGTCTCAGTGGGTTACTCCTCTCTCTCTGTCCGTGGGACACTCAGGTCTGCAGTGGGTAGATGTTTGAGCTGTTTGCCTGCTCCCTGTCAGGCAATGGGTTAACAGAAGCTGCTGCACACAAAGCATGTGCCATACTCCGAGCTGGTAAACAGGGACTCAGCTGGCAAGTGAGAATGGCATCTTCAAACAGCCTAATGAGACCGGTACTCGGGGGAGCCAGCAAATCCCTTGCTCACTCAGTGACAAACAAGGAGCTTGTACTGAGATACATTGCAGTAAAATGCATTTTAAACAAATACTATTGGCTTTTTTCTTTATTCTTCTAAAATGTGAAGGTTGATTTAGTGACCACTGGTTTGCCAAAGACCTATGCTGCCTGTACATCATTTTTGAGTGGTTGATTGTATAACTAGATCCCTGGCTGGGTCACTACAGATGATGTGCATGAACTAACCACAGGCTCAATGGCAGTTGCTGCATGTCGGCCCAGACAAGGGTTTCAGTGTGCAGGAGTCCCTTCTCCGAGGGATAGCCAATGCCTTTGGCAAACTGATAGACGCATATTGCTCCCTATTATTGGTACCAACCAACAAAATGACCCAATCTATTAAAATTAAGTTACGTACCACAGCAAAATAGCACCATAAACAAGCTCTCCAGCTAACTGATTGCAGCAAAATTCAGCCAAATGCCTTTAATTATAATCTCCAGGTTCTGGATTATATGTCAGGTACATTCCTACTCGATCACACGCTTGATTGTACAGCTCTGTAAGAATATACTCCCCAATGCACAGAATCAAGGGATGGAAGGATGGTAACTCCATAGTCTCTCGTCGTCCCTATCGTGATAAAGAATGAATCCCAAAGCCCGACTCTGTCCCAATAATTCTGTATCAGACAGTAACTCCTGCCCCGCTCTCTCTCTCTATCTCCCTCCACCCTCTGTCTCTCTCTCTCCCTCCACACTCTCTCTCTCTCTCTCCCTCCACCCTCTCTCTCTCTCTCTCCCTCCACACTCTCTCTCTCTCTCTCCCTCCACCCTATCTCTCTCTCTCCACCCTCTCTTTGTCTCTCTCTCTCTCCCTCCACACTCACTTTCTCTCACTCTCTCTCTCACTTCAACCTCCCTCTCTCCCTCAACCCTATCTCTCTCTCTCTCTCCCTCCACCCTCTCTTTGTCTCTCTCTCTCCCTCCACCCTCTCTTTGTCTCTTTCTCTCTCTCTCCCTCCACCTTCTCTCTGCCTCTCTCTCTCTCTCTCTCCATCCCGCCACCCTCTCTTTGTCTCTCTCTTTCTCTCCACATTCTCTTTGTCTCTCTCTCTCCCTCCACCCTCTCTCTCTCTCTCTCTCTCCCTCCACCCTCTCTTTGTCTCTCTTTCTCCCTCCACCCTCTCTTTCTATCTCTCTCTCTCCCAGCACCCTCTCTTTGTCTCTCTCTCCCTCCAACTCTCTTTGTCTCTCCCTCTCTCTCTCTCACCCTCCACTGTCTCCCTCTCCCTCCACTCTCTTTGTCTCTCTCTCTCGCCCTCCACCCTCTGTCTCTCTCTCTCTCCATCCACCCTCTCTTTGTCTCTCTCACTCTCTATCGCTCCACGCACTCTTTGTCTCTCTCTAACCCTCCACCATCTGTCTCTCTCTCTCTCTCCCTCCACCCTCTCTTTGTCTCTCTCACTCTCTATCGCTCCACGCACTCTTTGTCTCTCTCTATCCCTCCACCTTCTGTCTCTCTCTCTCCCTCCACAATCTCTTTGGCTCTCTCTCTCCCTCCACCCTCTCGTTGCCTATATCTCTCTCTCTCTCTCTCCCTCCAACCTCTCTTTGTCTCTC
>NW_024055589.1:71468-149903 GCF_902713615.1 Scyliorhinus canicula | reverse complement strand
GAAATTTGAATTTAATACAAATCTCGAATTAAAAGTCTAACGATGACGATGAAAACACTGCCAATTGTTGGAAAGAGCCATGTGCTTCCTGTAGGGAAGAGAATCTGCCGTCCTTACCTGGTCTCCCACAATGTGCATCCACACCCACAGCGATGTGGTTGACACTTCACTGCTCCCTCACGGGCAATTGCGGATGGCCAATACATTCGGGCACAGCCTGTGAAGCTCCACCGCCCGTGAACACATGAAAAAATAATATTCTGCATTTACAATTAATTCCTTATCTATTATGTTTTGCTTCCATTATTTTTCAAAAACCTGACATGGCTTTAAGTGGTCTATAATTGGTGTTCTACATTTTGTTTGAAGTAAATGTAGACGATTAGCTTCCGATTAGGATGAATGCCAACATTTTTGTTGGATTCTGTAATATATTGTCGGTAGGCACTGAACGGCAATGTCAGCATTGTTCTTTGATTTCATTTCCATTTGATTTCAGTTATTTGTGTCACATGTATTAATATAGAGTGAAAAGTGTTGTTTCTTGAATGCTATGCAGAAAACGCATATCTTACATAGGGAAGGAAAGAGAGACTACAGAATGTAATGTTACAGTCACAGCTGGGGTGTAGATAAAAGATCAATTTAATACGAGGTAGGTCAATTGAAATGCCTGACGGCAGTAGGCAAGAAACCGTTCTTGAGTCGGTTCGTCCGTGACCTCAAACTTTTGTATTTGCTTCCTGCCGGAAGAAGGTAGAAGACAGTATATCCAGTGTGAGTTGGGTCCTTAATTATACTGGTTGCCTTTCCGAGACAGCGGGAATTGCAGACAGTCAATTGATGGGAGGATGATTTGCGTGATGGACTGGGCTACATTCACGACATTGTGTATTTTGCTGCTATCTTGGGCAGAGCAGGATCCAAACCCAGCAGTGATATAACCAGAAAGAATGGTGCAAATGTAAATGTTGGTGAGAGTCGGATATGGCATGCCAAATTTTCTTAGTCTTTTGAGAACGAAGAGTCATTGGTGGGCTTTCTTAACTCTAGTGTCTGAATGGTGGAACAAGATATGTTCTTGGTAATCTTGGAGCTCTCGACCCTTTCACCTTGGTTACCATTGATGTAGACAGGGGCATGGTCTCCTCTCCGCTTCCTGAGGTCGATGATAATATGTGTACCGTCCTGTGTACCCTCGTGCCCAAACAGGTCCAGTGGGCTACACGGTGGCCTCGGTCTGCACTGCAGACCATACCCCACATGACCTCTCACAACTCGCCCTTCCCGCATCACTCCCAAACAAACATCCACTGAATCGCGCTTCCCTCCGGAACGCAACATTCCCCGTCGGTGCATGGCACTGTGACTCCGCCGCCCCTCAGAGACTGCCGCCAAGGGTCCCGTTGGCTGGCCCAATCCATGCCAGTGAACGCACTGCGACTCCTTCCGGCGCCCTCCTGTCGGGGTAACTTCGGGCGACCCAGTTGGTCGGCTGACGCCCGGTTGCGTCGAAGGCTGTAGCCTCCCGACCGCTGTCACTCTGCGGAAGCACAGGCCCTGATGGACGGTCAGTGAGGGGGGCAGCATGGGGGCTGCCGTGCAGACTGCGGCAGGGACGGTCCGTGGCTGGACTGACGGTCAGTGAGGGGGGCAGCATGGGGGCTGCCGTGCAGACTGCGGGAGGGGCGGTCCGTCGCTGATGGGCGGTCAGTGAGGGGGGCAGCATGGGGGCTGCCGTGCATACTGCGGCAGGGACGGTCCGTGGCTGGACTGACGGTCAGTGAGGGGGGCAGCATGGGGGCTGCCGTGCAGACTGCGGCAGGGGCGGTCCGTGGCTGGACAATGTGGGCCCGGAGGTGCGAACCCGATCTCCTGGGCAGCGCCCCAGTCACCACCCGTCACTACCCGCTAAACCCGCGCCTCTCTGCACTCCGCCAACATCCTCTCGGCCAGCCAGCCGCAGGACTAGCTGCACGCATTGACTCCTCGGGGATGATGTCGTTCCTCCTCTCTCCCTCAGCACCATGATACCTGTTTCCTCATTTTCAATAGGACGGGAGAAACTCGCCGTGGGTAATTCCTCCTGGCAGAAGCTGAGCATTGCGGAGGCCGCGGGATTAGAGGGTCAGGGCGTTCAGAATAGGCCAACGGTCTTTACCGTCCGAGGGGTCAGAACACATTGACGCCGCTGTCCAGACACTGGACCCTGGCCTTCTGTCCGGCACCTGGCGCTAGCCACCATTGCTGACTCACATGGGAATCTCCACCTAATCGAGTTGTGTTCACTGGCCAAAGTCCCCTTCCCACTTACAGCCAGTTGTTGAAATGTTTGCTGATAATGTGAAGGAAATCCCGCTAATTGATTGGCACAGTAATTCGGCACAGTCCCAGTGATCTGATGCGGGACTGGGGAACCTCTGAGGTCTGGTGTCCGATATTGAGGCCCTTTGTGTGAGGGCTAATCCCGAGGAGCTGCCGAGGCGATGGAAAGTGTGTCGAGTTTTCGAGCGTGGGGATCGGCGCTCAGGGTGAATGGTGATGATTAAAGTATATGATTAGGAGGAAAGTAACTGGGCACTTCTTCTGTCAGTGATACTATCCCAATAATGGTTGTATTTGAGACGAAGGAAGGCAGCTTTCCAATCACGTGGCTATTGCTGAATGTGGTAAATATTCTGCTGAGTGTTCTGACCCGGCAGTGCGCTCTTGTTCCAGACAGTGATGTCTAAACCTGGTGGTCGCTGATCGCTGGGAGTTTGTTTCATTCCTGGAAGGGAGAGTAATTCTGTGGCAGGTCTCATTCTGAGAGAGGTGTCATTTGATTGTGCTGGGGCAGATAATCTTAAACCGAGTACTTATTCCTGAGGCGCTGCGGGGTTCTGAATCAGGCTGGAGGACTGATCCTGGGTGAAAGACGATTGGTGGAGATATCAGTTTCCAAGAGATGGATCTGAACCAGAAATGAGAGTAATCCTTGTTATTTTCACATCACTGGATTGGAACCAACATTGGACACTGAGTCATTTCCCAACAAAACTCTGAGTCTCTAATTACCTGATCAGGGATGATATTCCATACTGGGGGCATGGGAGGTTAGCCTACGTCAGATACATGGCCTGCATGTTTGGAATATTTCATAGAATTTGCAGTGCAGACGGAGGCCATTCGGCCCAACGAGTCTGCACCGGCTCCTGGAAAGAGCACCCTACCCAAGGTCAACACCTCCACCCTATCGCCATAACCCAGTAACCCCACCCAACACTAAGGGTAATTTTGTACATTAAGGGCAATTTATCATGGCCAATCCACCGAACCCGCACATCTTTGGACTGTGGGAGGAAACAGGAGCACCCGGAGGAACCCCACGCACACACGGAGTGCAGACTCCGCAAAGACAGTGTCCCAAGCCAGGAATCGAACTTGGGACCCTGGAGCTGTGAAGCGATTGTGCTATCCACAATGCTACCGTTGTTCCATACATGGTAGGGGTCAAAACCTGTTGAGGACCTATTTCTGGGATAGCATGTTGTGGGGATGGAGGAAAGCTGGCGATAGCCGATTCCTGAGTATTGCTTGTTTGGGCGCTGTCTCGAACAATGCTATTGTTATTTTCCCTATCGTGGTAGACGATATGGCCACGTGACATTGGTGGTAATCCTTGGAAAATGCAGTAATCCTGCTGACGTGCATCCACTGAGGACACCAGTTCCAGCATGTGTAAATCTGATTCAGAATCCGATAATTTATTGGCGGATCGATCGCTCACCCAATGCCAAAAGTTGCCGTCTTCGTGTACACTTTTTGTTCCATTGTCGAAACATGACCTGTCCACGGGAAACCTGTCAAACAGATGAAATCAGATAGCCAATCTCATAAATCATTTAGATGATTGAACGAGCGTTCAGCTGTACCGACAGGGCTGAGGTTGGGATATTTACATTATTAATTCAGAACAAGGCCCAATCCAGGCGGTTTGTGAAACTCAGATTCCTTTGTGCCTGATTCAGAAAAGGACAATGTGTTATCAGTAACTAGAAATATTTCCTCTCGTCTCTGTTTTGCAGTTAATTTAATGGCAATTCTGATCCTGTCCCGGAGAAATTGTGGCCTTACCGTCTGCGTCACTCGGTACCTCATCGCCATGGCAACGGCGGATCTTCTGGTTATTATCATCAAGGTCATATTGAAAAGAATGAATGATTATTATTTCCCAGTGAGTTTCCTATACATCACCCCTGTGTGCAGTGTTCACGTTGTCCTGGGGGGAGCAGCCACAGGTTGTTCCGTTTGGTTCACCATCGCGTTTTCCTTTGATCGATTTGTGGCCATTTGTTGTCAGAAGCTGAAAACAAAATACTGCACCGGAAAAACAGCGACTGTGGTTCTCGCAACAACTGGAATACTGTTATTTTTAAAAAACATTCCCTTCTACTTCACACTTAAACCTTTATTCATATTCAACAATGTACCTTGGGGCTGTCAAAAGAAAGCAAGCATATATTCTGATGCTGGATGGGTTGGATTTCAGTGGGTTGACACGGTCACAACTCCGTTGCTCCCATTCGGTTTAATCCTGTTGGTAAACGCTCTGACAGTCAGACACATTGTTCTGACAAGTCAGGTCCGTCAGGGACTGATGACGCACAGTAAGGGAACTGAATAGAGAGAGCGAGGGCTCCATGTCATTGAACCGCAGTTCTGAACCATGTCACCTCCATTCAGAACACTGGCTGTTTCATGGGGGGGGGGGGGGGCATGGCGGGAGGAAATGTGGCCAATTACTGGCGATGGAGAATCGCTTCCGGGTCTGACGTCGTCGTTGAACTTGTCTGGATAATCCCTACCTCATTTACCAGTCAGAATCATAGTTTTGATTGGATATGTGTCAATATTGTTAAAATTGTGTGATATCGGACAAACATTCGCCTTCCCATTTAAATCGAGATATTCGCAACTTGAAATACACGGGATAGTGGTGGGGAATCCAGGGAAGTCACAACTTTAAAAAGTATTTTTGTCCAGAGTAATTTGCAGTCACATATTTCAACACACCGTCTTGTTTCCAAGCTTCGAGAGCGAATTAAATGGAATGAAATCTGGAAGCTAACGCAAACAGCTGCCTCGAGTTTCAAACAGGAAAGCACGACATGAATAATCACAACACTTTCAGAAAGGCAGTGCGTCCTACCTCATTTACCAGTCAGAATTATAGTTTTGATTGGATATGTGTCAATATTGTTTAAATGGCAAATGTCCCAGTCGACAACAATCTGAGAATGGTCAGTAAATCTGTATTGAACGAAGGTTCACGTATAAATATCATTCCCGCCATTCCCACTCTTAAGTACAGCTTCATGTAATATCATACATGGACAAATAGAACATACGAGCAGCCGGACCCCATTCAGCCACTCGAGACTTTTCCGCCGCCAATCAGATCATGGCCTGCAATGACCTAGCTCACGTGCTTACATGAATCAATACATTTCTGTGTACAATTGTTTAATGACTCTGCTTGCGTCAGTTTTACAGGAAGTGTGTCCTGAAGATTCATGAGCCTCTGAGTGTAAAATAGAAAGGCAGAGTACTGTGCTAATGGTAAGATTCTTGGCAGTGTGGACGAGCAGAGAGATCTCGTTGTCAATGACCATAGATCCCTGAAAGTTGCCACCCAGGTTGAGAGGGTTGTTCAGAAGGAGGACGGTGTGTTAGCTTTTATTGGTAGAGGAATTGAGTTTTGGAGCCATGAGGTCATGTTGCAGTTGTACAAAAGTCTGGTGCGGCCGCATTTGGAGTATTGCGTGCAGTTCTGGCCGCCACCTTATAGGAAGTATGTGAAAGCATTGGAAAGGGTACAGATGAGATTTACAAGAATGTTGCCTGGTATGGAGGGAAGATCATATGAGGAAAGGCTGAAGGACTTCAGGCTTTCATTAGAGAGACGAAGGTTAGAGGGGACTTAATTGAGGCATACAAGATGATCAGAGGATTAGATAGGGTGGACATCGAGAGCCTTTTTCCGCGGATGGTGATGTCCAGCACGAGGGGACATAGCATTAAATTGAGGGGAGATAGATATAGGACTGATGTCAGAGGTAGGTTCTTTACTCAGAGAGTAGTAAGGGCGTGGAATGCCCTGCCTGCAACAGTAGTGGACTCGCCAACACTAAACGCATTCAAATGGTCTTTGGATAGGGATATGGACGATAAGGGAATAGTGTAGAGGGACTTTGGAGGGGTTTCACAGGACAGCGCAGCATCGTGGGCTGAAGGGCCTGTACTGCGCTGTAATGTTCTATGTTCTATGTTCGAAATGCACAAGAACATAATTTTAAACAGTGACAGCTAGTTCCTCATTGCCATGATATTTATCCAGATTGTAAATAGTTGACGTCCCGTAGCACGGTGGCACAATGGTTAGCACTGCTGCTTCACAGACACTGTTCCCGGATTCAATTCTGGAGTTCGCATATTCTCCCCGTGTGTTCCTTCCACAGTCGAAGATATGCAGGTTCGATAAATTAGCCAGATTAAATTGCTCCTTAGTTTCCAAAAAACGTTAGTTGTGATTTCTGGGTTACGGGGTGATAGTGGACGTGTTGGCTGCGGTATGGTGGCACTCTCACGGGCCGGTGCAGAATCGATCGACCAAAACCATTAATTCTACACTGTAAACATTCTATGATTCTATTCTGATACGTCTGGCATTTTGCTACCTGATAAAATGTCCACTCTCTAACTCCTGTCATCATTGAGACTTCTATCGATGGCAAAGTGTTATGCCCGAAAATGTTTTCAATTTCGTTGCTAACAGAGGTTCTTGTAAGAAATCAGACTGATTCTGCAGGAGTGTCTTCAACTGGGGAAGCACCCCGTTCTAAATTAATTACTACCAAGTTCTGATGTTGTCATGTGAGAGTAACTTTAAGAAATGGGGGCTTATAGATGGGTATGTATTTAAATATATGTAGTGAAAGTACCTTTAATACATGGGTGTTTATTACTGCAGTGATGTCAGAGAGTGGGTGGAGCTGGGCTGTCTCAGCTTTTTACTTTCATGTTAGGCTGTTTGCTTCAGTGTGTGTTGAAGTTTCGTTTTAAGAGCTGGATAGCCGCAGTCACAGCCAGAAGGTGTATGTATCTCTCTGTAATCTAAGGATCGTATTTCAATCACGGTGATTTAGAACTAATATCAGTTGTGACTTTAACCTGATGTGCTTCTGGTAAAAGGTGTTTCAGTCTCATGGGTGTTAAAAGGAAAGCTTAAAGGATCACTTAGTGTTATATGTTTTGGGGGTTGAATTTGAATTAATGGTTGCAAAGATGTTCACTGTATGTTTTAAAAAGAATAGAATAAACATTGTTTTGCTTTAAAAAAACTTTTCAATTTCTGCTGTACCGCACCTGTAGAGTGGGCCGGGCGTTCTCCAAACCACAATCTATTAAAAGTTGTGGGTCACGTGAACTCCATGATAAACTTTGGGGTTCTCTAAACCATGGCCCATAATAATATTCACTGCAAAAGAGATGTTAGTATAACTGGCCTGTAGTTTCTGCTTTCTGATATGCTGCCTTTTTGAATAGTGGAGGTGTATTTGCAAACTTCCAGCATAATGGAACCTTTTCCGATTCTCTTGAGGTTTGGATGATTAAAGACAGTCATCAAAGAATTTACAGTGCAGAAGGAGACCACTCGACCCATGGAGTCTGCACCGGCCCTTGGTGCCAGCACCCCACTCAAGCACACACTTCTTCCACACCATGCCCTTAACCCACTGACCCTAATTCAACTTTTTGGACACTAAGGGGCAGTTTATCATGGCCAATCCACCTAACCGCACATCTTTCGAATGTGGGAGGAAACCGGACCACCCGGAGGAACATACGGGGGGAACATGCAGACTCCACACAGACAGTGAGCCAAGCTGGGAATCTAACCTGGGACCCTGGAGCTGTGAAGCAACTGTGCTAATCACTGGGCTACCGTGCTGCCCCTATAGCAATGTATCAACTATCTCACTGGATATTTACTTGAATAATCCATGATGACTTGCATCGGGACCCGGGCACCTGCCATCCTCCATCTCCCACAATTTACTCAATAGCTCTCCTTTAATGGTTGTTTTCTGTGTTGCTCTCTCACGTCCATTTAGTGAATAATACCTGATTCTGGGGCGCTTCTTGTATCCTCCACAGGAAAACTGGCAAAAGATAAATGTTCAGTTCATTTTCCATAGCAGACTAATTTTCTCGGAGCCAACCATATTTTATTTTTAATGTTTGGGAACATTTTCTTTGTTTTGGGTAGATTTACCGTGAACATTAACGTTCCCTTATTAATATTTCAGTCCTGCTTTGATATTGCTGTTATATCATGTCCGATTGTCGAGCCTGTCACCTGTCCGTCACAATTACATGTTTATTTTTTTAAGTTGCATGTCATCTTTAAACGATTAATCTTTTTATAATTAAAAACAAATAATGCAATGTTTTGAATTTAAGGGGGAATTTAGCATACACAGTCCACCTATACTGCAGATCTAATGGGTTGTGGGTGTGAGACTACCGCAGACACGCGGGGAATGTACAAACACCACAAATTCAGCATTTGTAACCAGTGCGCCACCGTGATGCCCCATATAACTGATTAAGTTAAACTGGATGTTGTATCTTTCTGCTGATTGTTTTTCTGCCTTGTCATGGTGGGGCTACTCTATACATTCAGAAATCCCCCTAAACGTGTGGCACAAAAAATTGACTGACATATCCATTACACTAATTTTCCCATTCATTTTAACCAGCTTCGCATTCAAACCCTCACAACTCCTCTCATTTAAATTTCAAAACATAGCCTCAAACAATTTTCTTCCCCTCACAATAAAGATAAAATTGCATCAAAAAATGTTCGCTGCTACCGAGTTGCCACTTTCACTGTGAGATGTTTAATTATTTCCGACTAATGCCAGTTCCAGGTCCAGCAGAGCGCACACTCCAGTTGGATTCAGAATATAATATTCAAAGCATCTGTAACGAAGATTTTCAATGAACCGTTTTTTTAAGTCTGCCTATACGATTCTGAATGTTACTGGTTAAATACAAGTTTCTGTCTCCATGATTATCGCTGTCTTTCCCTTAAACTTCAATTCTCTTTTACCTTATGCTGCATTCGACACTGTGGTTATTATTTGGGGACGTCGTATATGAAACACCCAACTGAATCATTGCCTGAATCACTGCTCATCTCCCAACAAACCATTTTCATCTCTTGGTCTTCTGAACTTAGGTCATCACTCTCCAATAATAATAGCTTATTGTCACATGTGGGCATCAAATAAGTTACTGCGAAAAGCCCCTTGCCTCCATATTCCGGCGCCTGTTTGGGGAGTCCGGTATGTGAATTGAATCCACGCTGCAGGATTGTTCTGCATTACAAGCTAGCTATTTCGCCCAGTGTGTTAAACAAGGCTCTCTTAGCTGGTGATATCATCAGTAACCAGCAAACCCACTCTTTCGCCTTATTCCCCCTTTATTTACAGCCAAGCTGTAAAAAAATTAGGGGCCTCACGGTAGCATGGTGGTTAGCATCAATGCTTCACAGCACCAGGGTCCCAGGTTCGATTCCCGGCTGGGTCACTGTCTGTGTGGAGTCTGCACGTCCTCCCCGTGTGTGCCTGGGTTTCCTCCGGGTGCTCCGGTTTCCTCCCACAGTCCAAAGATGTGCGGGTTAGGTGGATTGGCCATCCTAAATTGCCCGTAGTGTAAGGTTAATGGGTGGATTGTTGGGTTACGGGTATACGGGTTACGTGAGTTTAAGTAAGGTGATCATTGCTCGGCACAACATCGAGGGCCGAAGGGCCTGTTCTGTGCTGTACTGTTCTATATTCTAAGCTATCCTTCACTCTTCAATAGTCTGGCCAAAATCATTGCCCTCTTCCCACCATTTCTCCATAATGGCTATCGAATGTTGATTCTGTATTGCAAGTCCGCTCTCAGTTCATCTGCTTTATTTCACATGTTCGGTCCATTCAGTTGCAGATCTTTTATATTCATCGTTTTATTCTTCTTCATAACCTATAGTCCCTCCTGCTAATTCGACCTCCCAGCCTTGTTTTCACGGTCAATGTTTCATTTCTCCCAACAATACCTCCCTCCCTCTTGCCTGGTCTCTGATTTACCGCCTGATCCAAAATTCGATGGGTTTACACCATTGATTCGTTTTAAATCCTCACATCTCCCCCAGTTTATGCGGTTCACAGGAATTCCGATCCCAACATGGTCCGTGTATAAAAAGGTAGAACGGTACAAATTACAAAATCTCCAGTCAAGTTGTCAACGTCGCACGTTTCGTCACTCATTTCTCCTGGGACATTATTTGATCCAGGTACCATGTCTGTAATTTCCAACAAGTAAGG
Source organism: Scyliorhinus canicula (assembly GCF_902713615.1). NCBI lineage: Eukaryota > Metazoa > Chordata > Chondrichthyes > Carcharhiniformes > Scyliorhinidae > Scyliorhinus > Scyliorhinus canicula. The sequence goes on along the minus strand of NW_024055589.1, from coordinate 139,488 downwards.
GGCCGTCTGCCGTGTAATGATGTTGCGTGTGGTAGCTTTCGATCAGATAGCATGACACTTTCCATTATGTGTTCTGCCGGCGGAGTTCGCATTAATCCCAATCTCAGTCAAACCAGTAGCCCGGATTTAGTTGCATTGTCCCATTAGATAAAATAAATATCCATGGAATAACTTATTTAAGCATGCACCAATTTGTTAATTTGTCATCAGTGACATATTGTCGATACGAACCAACAAGTTAATTTAAACCTGGATAATGAGGAGCGGCGCAGAAACCCCAACAAACACTTCCTCCTGCAGCCGGGATATGGAATGGCAGACGGCCAGGAGACCCTCCAGAATCAAAACATCACACTGTGCAGGGAGTGTATCAGGGAGAGGTTCCAACAGAGCATCTAGCGGAGCTCAATGAGCGTCGCTCACATTTGTCCGCATTTCATTAGTTGTAAAACCTCTGCCTTTACTCGAAAACGTGTTTCTTTTTGGAAAATAAATTTACAGTACACAATTATTATTTTTTCCAAGCGGAAATTTAGCGTAGACAATCCACCTCCGCTGCACATCTTTGGTGTGGGAGTGAAACCCAGGTAGACACGGGGAGAATGTGCAAACTACACACGGACAGTGACACACGGCCGGGATTCGAAACCGTTTCCTCAGCTCCCTGTGCTGCAGTGCTAACCAGTGTGCCGCGTGCCACCCCTGAAAACGTGTTTCTGATCGATTTCAGTTATCCAGACAAAAAAGCTGTGAACCATCATAAAGAGGTTTTATTCAAAATTATGTTGCCTTCTAGTGGATTCAGAGGTCAATTTTGACCAGTGTGAAATTATATGTAGCTTCCGAATTCACTTAATGTGCAGATTTATTGGTAAAGTAATATCTCTCTTCCACAAATCTGGCAAATTATTTGCGAATAATTGCAGAACTGTTAGTTTACATATTTGCTCGATCAGGGAGAATGTTTCAGATTGTGATCAGCGGACCATCGAACAGTTCTGAAAATATTGTAAATGTGGAATAAGATGAACCTTTCCATTTTGATGAGAAAAAGGAAAACAGCTAAACCCACTCAAATTTCCTATTTTCTGTGGCAACGTTTAAAAACTGTCAAGATTTCAGTGCCAAATATCTGTCTTTTTAATTAATGTCACTGAAATTTAAACAAATTAATATCAAAAAATGTGCAACGTAACACAATAGTGCTGCACGATCCAAGTTTACAAGCAGTAACATGAACCCCAATAGCTGAAATATAACATAGAACATAGAACAGTACAGCACAGAACAGGCCCTTCGGCCCTCGATGTTGTGCCGAGCAATGATCACCCTACTCAAACCCACGTATCCACCCTATACCCGTAACCCAACAACCCCCCCCCCCCCTTTACCTTACTTTTTAGGACACTACGGAAAATTTAGCATGGCCAATCCACCTGTCATGAAGCAAGAAACAATGCCAGTCCCTCCCACACATAGATAACAGTGACCATATTTTTAAAGTGCAGAATAACAGGCCACTGTATACCCCCTCCCCGCGAACCTGATCTTCTCGAGGTACAGGAATTGCATTCAATCACCCAGCCATGGTGAGTCACTGGCTGGCGTCACTTGTCTCCAGGTTAACCACATCCATCACCGGGCCAGCAGCGATACGATTATCAATGTATTCATCCGCCCCGTCCTCAACACCAGCTAGTCCCACACGACACAAACAACATAGGCACGTTTTCAACTCAACCTTCAGGAGTGCCGATATGGTGCGAAAAAAACCCGCCAAAAAACAGCAGCTTGGGAAAGAAACAGAAAATGTGCGTGTGGTGAGCAGGATCTCCAAAACACAGCTCACACTTAAATTTGACCCCTTCAAGAAACCTCCCTAAACACAAAATTGTTACATACATAGATACATCGATAAAGTGAAGATAGGAGCAGGAGGAGGTGTTTTGGCCCTTCGAGCCTGCTCCGCCATTCATCACGATCATTGCTGATCATCCAACTCAATAGCCTAATCCTTCTTTCTAGCCATAGCCTTTGATCCCATTCTCCCAAGTGCTAAATCCAGCCGCCTCTTGAATATATTCAAAGATTTAACATCAACTACTTCCTGTGGTAATGAATTCCACAGGTTCACCACTCTTTGTGTGAAGAAATGTCTCCTTATGTCTGTCCGAAATTGTTTACCCTGAATCCTCAGACTGTAACCCCTTGGTTCTGGACACACTCATCACTGGTAACATCTTCCCTACATCTACTCTGTATGGCCTTGTTAGAATTTGAAAAGTCTCTATGAGATACCCCCTCATTCTTCTGAACTCCAGCCTGAACAATCCCAATCTATTCAATCTCTCCTCATATAACAGTCCCGCCATTCCTGGAATCAGTCTGGTAAACAATCGCTGCACTCCCTCGAGAGCAAGAACATCCTTCCTCAAAGGAGGAGACGAAAACTGCTCAGAATACTCCGTGTGGCCTCATCAAGGCCCTGTACAATTGCAGCAACACATCCCTGTTTCTACACTCGAAACCTATTAAAATGAAGGCCAACATACCATTTACCTTTTTTATCGCATGTGTGATTACCTTCAGTGAATGGTGCGCAAAGGCAACAACATCCTGCTGTACACTCCCCTCTCCCAATTTACAGCCATTCTGGTTGTAATCTTCCTCCCTGTTTTTGCTTCTAAATTGAATAACCACACAATTATCGAAATTATACGACATTTGCCATTGATTTGCTCAGTCGGCCAACTTGTCCAGATCATTCTGTAGGATCCCTGCATCCTCGTCACAATTCACCCTCCCATATCACTTGTTATCATCTGAACACTTTGAGATGTTACATTCTATTCCGTCAGCGAAATCATTAATAGATATTGTGAATAGCTGGCGTCCCCGCACCGACAGCTCTGGTACCCTACGCGTTACTGCCTGCCAATTTGAAAATGACCCATTAATCCCTTTTCTTTGTTTCCTCTCTGCCAACCAGTTTTCCATCTACTTCAACACATTTCCTCCAATCCCATGCACATTAAGTTTGCACAATAATCTCTGATGCGGAACTTTGTCAAACGCCTTCTGAAAGTCCAGATATTCCACATCGACTAGATCCCCCTTGTCAACTGTACTGGTTGCATCTTCAAAGAAGTCCAACAGATTTGTTAAGCATGAATTTCCCTTCATAAATCCATGCCATTCCGCAATAAAGTCCTTCATAATGGATTCAAGCATTTCCCCACTACCGATGTTTGGTTTACTGGTGTATAATTCCCTGCATTCTCTCTACCTCCCTTTTTTAGTATCAGAGAGTCTGAGCTAACCTGCAATCTGCAGGAACAGTTCCAGACTCCATAGAATCAGGGAACTTGACGAACAATGCATCCACAATTTCCTGAGCCACCTCCTTAAGCACTCTGGGTTGCAGGTTCTCAGGCCCTGGTGATTTATCCGCCTTTACTACCATCAATGTTCCCAGCACCATTTTTATTCTAATGACGATCTCCCGCACTGCTTCCCTCTCACTTAACCTTTCATTCTCCAAAGTTTCTGGTGACTGATTTTTGTTCTCTTTTGCGAAGACAGAACCACAGCATGTATTCAATTGCTCAGCCTTTTCTTTGTCATTTATTATGTATTCCACTGTTTCTGTCTGTCGGGGGCCCATATTTCTTTTTACCAATCTCTTCCTCGTCACATATATATAGTAACTCTTAGTGTCAGTCCTCATGCTCGCTGCAAGTTTCCATTCGTACTGACCTTTCCGCTTTTTAATAAATCCCTCTGTCCTTCTTTGATGAATTCTAAACTGCTCCCAAACCACAGACTAATTTCTTGGCCAAGCTGTATGCTGCTTCCTTGTATCGGGTACTATTTCTAATTTCCTTTGTAAGCCATGGATTGGCCTGCTTACCGCCTTTGGTTTTGTGCCAGACAGTAATGAACAGTTTCTGTAGTCCCCCTATGTGTTCCTTGAATGTTTGCCATGGTCTATCCACTTCCATTCCTTTAAGTAACTCTCCCAACCTCTCTCCCTCACGCCTCATATCTTCAGAGTTCCCTTTGTCAAGATTCAGCACCCTAGTCTCCGAACCAACATCTTCACTCTCCATCTTGATAAAACATTCAATCATGTCATGGTCTCTCAACCCCAAAGAGTCTCGAACAGCCAGGTTGCCAATGACGCCCTTCTCATTACACAGTACGCAGTCAAAGTTGGCCTGCTCTCTAGTTGGTTCCTCCATATATTGGTCAAGGAAACCATCCCGTATACACTCCAGTAATTCCCTCTCTCCGGCATTGTGGCTTATTTGATTTGCCCAATCTATGTGAGGATTAAAATCATCCATGATCACAGATATTCCCTTGTTACATGCATCTGTAAGTTCTTGTTTATTACCATTCCAATCTCACCACTGTCTTTCTTGCTCCCAATATTTTTCGCTACTGCCCTGTTTGAATTTTGCACTTGGTTTCTCCACCAATCACTTTTCTTCTTCACCTTTCTGCCTTTTGCTTTTGTCCTTGCTCCCTCATTCTCTGTCTCCTTTTTAATAGGTTCCCATCCCCCTGCCACTAATATCTTTTGAAGCTTAGTATTTCTCAACTGTACCCATACAGATTCCACATTGTCAGAGCTAATATACTTTCGCACTACTGTGTTAATTTCATCTTTAACCAGCAGCGGCACGCCACCATCTTTTCTTTTATTCCTGTCCTTCCTAAATACTGAAAACACTGGGACATTCAGTTCCCATCCCTGTTCCCCTTGCAACCATGTCTCCGTAATCCCAATGATGTCAAATCCATTGATTTCTATGTGTGTGGTTAGTTAATCCAATTAAAAACAGTGGTTGTTTAGCACAGGGCTAAATCGCTGGCTTTGAAAGCAGACCAAGGCAGACCGGCAGCACGGTTCGATTCTGGTATCAGCCTCCCGCAACAGGCGCCGAAATGTGGCGACTAACGGCTTGGCACAGTAACTTCATTTGAAGCCTACTTGTACCGATATTCATTTTTTCATTTTCATGTCATGGCAAATGTTCCGTGCATTAAGGTACAGCGACTTGAAGTTTGTCTTTTTTACAAAGTTTTTCTTGCTCCCAATATTTTTCTGTGCTGCCCTGTTTGAATTTTGCCCTCGGTTTCTTCACCTATCACTTTTCTTCTTCACTATTCTACCTCTTGCTTCTTTCCGTGCTCCCTCTTTCTCTGTCTCCTTGAATAGCTTCCAATCCCCCTGACAATATTAGCTAAATCCCTCTCCAACCACTCTAGCAATTAGCCCCCTCGGATATCAGTCGCAGTCCTGCACAGGTACAACACATCCAGTTTGTGCAGGTCCCACCGCCCCCCCAAACCAGTCCCATTGTCCCAGAAATCTGAAGCCATCACCCTGAAACCATATCTCCAGCCACGTATTCGTCCTGTTTCTCCTGTTGTTTCTACTCTGATTAGCACGTGGCACCGGTGGTAATGCAGATATCACTACTTTTGAGGTCCTATTTCTTAACTTCCATCCTAATTCCCTGCATTCTGCTTTTAGGACCTCATCCTTTTTTATTCCCATGTCGTTTAGGTGGATACCTGGGTTCCGCGGATATGGTGGAGGTCTGAGCGTAAGTAGGGTGCTATTTAGAAGAGCTGGCGGAGACTCCATGCGCCGTATGACCTCCTTCTACACTGTGTATTTATTCTATGATCACTGATTGCAGACAATACCATGACTAATATCCGTTTCACTGTGACGGATCCCTGACTGACTAATTCCCCGTGTCTGTGACTACTCGGTGCCATGACTAATCCTGCTTCCCAGTTACCAGCCCCCACCCTGTCTAATTGACCAAGATGGTGGTTCTTGCCTCCTCCGTGTGAACAGCTCATAACAGAGTTAATTCCTCCTGCCTGTGAACGTACCATCCGATGACTAATTCCCATCCACTGTGATCAGCCCCTGCACTGACTAATTCTCATTTCCCCTGTGAGCAACTCCGTCCCTGACTCATTACCCCGCAGGTGAACAGCCCGACTCTGACTAATTCCCCTGCCAGTGAACAGTCCCTTTCCTGACTAATGCCCCCTCCCAGTGAGCAGCCCCTACCCGGACAAATTCCCCCTCACAGTGAACGGCCCCCACCCTGACTAATTCCCCTGACAGTGAACAACTCCCACGTTGGCTAATTCCCCTGCCAGTAAACAGCCCCAAAACTGACTAATTCCCCTCTCTGTGAACAGCCCCCACACTGACTAATTCCCCTCCCAGTGAACAGCCCCCACCCTGACTAATCCCCCTGCCCGTGAACAGCGCCTACCTGACTAATTCCCCTCCCTGTGAATAGCCCCCACCCTGTCCAATTCCCCCACACTGTGAACAGCCCTACTGTTGCTCGTTTTCCTGGAGTGTGATTCACACGCCTCTGTTTGAAGGCCATGTGCTTAACACTACTATGGCTCTGTATGTGTAATTATGCTCGGAGTCGCCAGGTGCCGTATTGAGACACGTCACAAGTATATCAAGGCCAGGTTTAAGTAATAAATCTACACACCGATTATTAAGTCCAAACGATTGGTGTTTAATATAACAAATATAATAAATACACATGCATACGCTAAAGAAACTAACTTACGTCTAATACTAAACAACTAAATACTTATCTAAACAGGAACAGGCAAGGTCAGGGAGCAAGGCCTTCGTCCCGTTCTTGGTCTGCAACTTTCTGATTCACAAAGTTGTCAAGGGCTAGCGAGGTCTGGATCACGTAGCGATCGTTGTGTTGGCACTTACAGTTTGATGGCTGATGCTCAACGGCCGGTGATGAAACTGGAGTCAGGATGCGATGTAACAGGTCTGGGCCGGAGCTCAAAACAGACTGTGCGGGACCTACTCTTATAGGTCCTAGACGTCCGTGCCCCTTGGGGCGGGTTCTTTCACCTGCCAGGTATCGATTGGTCTCTCCCAATCGATATCTTTCAAACTCCCCAATCTGAGGGTCGTTCCTCCATGGGTGGTGTGGTCCCTACGGCTCTTTGTGTTGGTTGCTCTGGCGTCATTCTGTCTGGGCATCTATGGAAAAGTATCCATTGATACTTAAATGTTTCTATTGTTGGGGTCTGGATCTGGATCACCTCATTACTATGCAGATCTGTTTCCCATTTGCACCTTTGGCTGAAACTCGGCACCTGGCCAGAAACTGGTTTCTGTACGTGCAGAATGCAAAACAGTATTCTGCAAGCTGTTTGTCCTCACTAAGACTGTTTTTCCGTGCAGCCTTATCAGTTCTCCATTTTGTAGCCCAGTGTCCATCTTAGATGGCTACATTCCCTCCTTGTGATCCTCACGAGTTGTGAAGGATCACCTATGCATGTTTCTTCGAGTGCCTTTTGGCAGGAACGGGAGGCTCTCCTTTTCCATTTCCTCAACCTGAGGGTCTGTACTATGATGCAGAAAATTGCAATTACCAACAGTGATTCAATCACATACGACATTGAGTACCATGTCATGAATTTTGTGCACCAAGTCTGAACTTCGGTGATCAGAGCTGAGCACAGGGAAGTTGGTGTGAGGGAAACAATAATGGTGGGGGTTATGGGGGAAACGTGACTTGCTTCCACATATACAAATACAACAACGTTTAAAACTAATAGGTAGGCTTCCATCATGGTCTTCTCTTCGTCCTCTTTGTCCTCTTCCTTCTGTATGGCTGATCGTTGCCGTGAACCCTCCTTCGACATTCGAAAGCTATGGGATCAAGCACAGTATCTGTCAATACACAGTTTAATAGCTGTACTGTTAGTGTATCTGTCCTCTCATTCCAATTGACCCTTAATTGACTGGCCAAGTCACTCCCTGTGACTCCCCTCATTTTTTTTATTTCAAAAGCGAATTTAGGAGCAGAAATACACCTAACAACTTTCCTCCTGCGAGCCGTCTCGCAAACTTTGCAAATTTACCATCTGAATGTTCCTGGATGTAAATAGCATGTGGGATGGCGGCCTAGGGGCTACCTAACGAAAAATGAAACAAAGTTTGGAACAAAAGGTCGAATGGGTTGCGTATGGGCCGCTACGGGTAAGATTTGGATGGAATCCCCGGGTAAGGCGTGCTGTGCCGTACCCGAGCTTGGCTGACCAAAGGGGGATCCTCAGACAGGGTGGGTCCTCAGTGCCGTTTCTCCACTGCCTGAGTAACCTGGAATGAACGTGCAAGAATGTGTTAACCGTGGGGTTGCAGCCTCTATTCACCGAATAGAGGGGCACCTAAAAACAAGGGTGGAGCCAAGATGCTCCTTGTGAAAAGTTGAGCTGGGCTCCAGACATTTTAGATGTGCATGTGAGGTGGTCACAAGCTTTTCAGCTGAAAAAAAGATGGCCAACCTCCAACTGAACCATTAACATTAAAAGACAAGCAAAAACAAACTTACAAGCAAAACATACGTGCAGGCTCCATCAGAAAGGATATCGCTTCCCAAGCGGTTCCTATTTTACATCATTTGGACACCTCACTTTTCCTCTGCCTCTGTGAACAGGGTCACAAAGGGGTTGCCGTATTGGGAGTCAGACACCGTGTCGTCCTGCTCTCCCGGATCCCACACCCTTGTGTGGATAAGGCATGCAATCTTAGAGTTATGTGACCGGGGGTCACTTTCATAATTATGGACAAGTCTGCATGAATTGTCCCTGTGCCAATGTGTGGGTTCTAAACTTGAAGGGGCATTGTCGGGGTCGGGTGGTGGGTCTGGGTATTTAACGTCAGTGATTTCCATGGGGTCACTGGAGTCGAGGTCGCAGTCGCTACAGTGGGGGCTGTCGGGTTGTGTTTCCATTGGGGTATTTTATCCTGTAAACTGAGGGGCTAATTTTGTCCGAAATTGAGTACGGGCCGGAATATTTTGGTGCCAAAAACTGCTGGGGTTATACACAGATAGCATTACCTGTTGCCCAACCTGAAATTCTGTGGTGTGTACATTTTTGTTAAAGCAAGCTGTGCTTTGTTCCCGTCGTTTTCCCAGTTGAACTGCGGCTGCGAGCTGTGCAGACCTCACAGTATGAACTAGGTCTTTAACAGCTTTCTCATGCATGATGGCCGTCACTTCGGGCCTAGTCATGTCCAGTCCTAAAAGGAATTCTGTACCTTTCATAGGGCGTCCGGTCATGAGTGTGTGTGGGGTGAAACCTGTGGATGTTGAAACCGTGTTTCGGATAAACATGAGTGTGAATGGGAGCACTGAATCCCATGTTGAATTGTTTTTCTGAACCATTTTTCTAAGGGTCGATTTTAGGGTCCGATTCTTACGCTCTACAATCCCGCTTGACTGTGGGTGATACGCAATGTGAAAATTTTGTTTAATGCCGAATATGGTCAGGACGTTCTTCATGACACGTCCTGTGAAGTGAGATCCCTGGTCCGAATCTATACTTCTGGGAAGACCCCATCTCGTGAAGATGTGGTGGGTCAGGATCTTTGCAGCTGTCTTAGCTGTATTGGTTCTTGAGGGGAATACCTCTACCCATTTGGTAAAGGTATCAATCACAACCAGCACGTATTTATAGCCATTCCTACAAGGGGGCAATGGTCCTATAAAGTCGATCTTGAGGTTTGGCCAGGGGCCATTAACTGGTCGAGTATGCCGAAGCTGTGCCTTTTTGGAATACCTCTCCGGGTTATTCTAGGTGCAAATAAGGCAATTCTCGATGTAATGGGTAACATCGTTCCTTAAATTAGGCCACCAACAGAGTTGCCTGAGGTGCCTCGTGGTCGGGTCGATCCCTTGATGTCCATGACCGTCATGGAACAAGGCAATCATTTGGTTTCTGTCCTGCTGCGGGACCACATAAAGCTGGTCCTTGATGATCACACACTCATGTGTGGTCAGAGTGTGTCGGAACTTATCGTACTGTGGCACAAAATTTCCTTTAAAAATCTCCCTGAGCTCTCTATCCTGCTTCTGTGCCTCGGCTAAATCCTTAATGTCCGTCTGTGAGACTTGAACTGCACTCACAGGGGCGCTAGCTGGTGCGCTAGCTGGGGGTGTCCAAAAGTGTCCTCGCCCTGGAACCTGCCTTAGCCAGTGCGTCGGCTTTTACATTTCCAGGGGGGGTGACCTATGGTGACTTCTAACTTTGATAATGCCAAAGGTCCTATCCTTCGCTTTGTCTAGGATGTGGCGGAGTAAAGGGGCTGATGGAAGGGGTTTCCCATCTGCGGAGACAAAACCTCGTGTCCTCCACAGGGGTAGAAAATCTGTTAGACTGTTGCAGACATATAGACTGTCCGAATATATGTCCACCGGGCTGGGGGAAGAATCGGAGTGGTCCACTATGTAAGCTATGGCCGCGAGCTCTGCTGCCTGCGTGCCTAAGTGACCTGGCAATTTTAATGCAATCTCCTCTAAAGCGCGACCCTGCGCGTCCTCGACATAGAATCCGCATCCAGTGATACGCTCAGCATCTAAAACTGTGGATGAACCGTCCACGTATATTTTCAGTGGGCCACACGTGTCTGTGTGTTGGGGGCTTTGTCTTGGGTTCCCTATCTTCCTGTGGGGTGTCTTCGCTATGAAGGGTCCTGTTTTGTGTAGGGGTGCTACAATTTCGCATTCATGGGCTGTCCTGGATATTGGAGGTTGTCGGCTAAAAATGTGTGTGTCCGGGTCCGTTTAACCGTAATGTCGCGACCCTTGTAAAAGTAGTGTCCACCTAGCTGCCCGAATCTGGCTAACTGAACCGTCCTTCAGTCGACCGTCTTGGAGTAACTGTGTGGGGGTGTGCTCGGTCAAAATGGTGATAGGGTTGAGTGCGGTAATGTAGGAAAAGTATTGAACTGCCCAGAAAACCGCTAGGAGGTGCCTCTCGCAGGCTGAGAATCCTTATTCTACTGGGTCTAAAAGTCGGGAGGCATAAGCCACGGGTCGTAGCTGCTCGTGCCGCTCTTGAAGTAACACGGCCGAGAGGGTCAGATCTGTGCTCGCTACCTCTATTGCATAGGGGGAGAGCGCGTCTGGGACTTGTAGTGCGGGTGCTGCGCTAAAGGCTTTCTTTAACTCTTCCACAGCCTCTGTATGCTGCGGAAGCCATTCCCAAGGGGCTCCTTTCTTAAGGAGGTCTGAGAGTGGCGCTGCCTTTATCGGGAATCCATCGATATGGTTCCGACAATAACCAACCAGTCCTAAAAACGACCCGAGGGCTGAAACATTCTGGGGAAGGGGCAATTTGACAATCGAATCAATCCTTTTGAATTCGACCTCGCGTTTGCCGTGCGTGATGACTGTACCCAAATACATCACTTGATTTTCCAATATCTGGGCCTTTCTGGGATTAACTTTACATCCAATCGAGGTTAACAGTTCCAGGAGCCCGGCCAGAAGCGTAATGTGCTCTGCCTTTGTGTCTGTCTGCAGTAATAGGTCGTCCACATACTGTACCAGACATTCGGGTCGGGAAAATTTTACTAAACCATTTGCCAGCTGTCGGTGGATAATGGAAGGTGAATTGTGGAATCCTTGTGGGAGGCATGTCCACGTATACTGCTATCATTTGAATGTGAAGGGAAATTTGTACTGGCACGCCTTTGCCAATGGGATTGACCAGAAGCCATTGCTAATGTCCACTACCGTGAAATATTTGGAGTGGAGTCCCTGTTTGAGCATGGTCTCGGGACTTGTTGCTGCCGTGGGGGCTACTGCTGGGGTTACTTTGTTGAGCTCCCGATAATCGATGGTCAGACGTCATGATCCGTCGGGCTTTCTCACTGGCCAAATAGGAGCATTATTGGTCTTGGCTACTGCTCTATGTACACCTTGCTCCAATAAGCTATCTATTACTTTCCCTATTTCTCCCTCTGCTTCTAGGGGAAATCTGTATTGTTTCTGTGGTCGGGGGCCAGGTCCGGTAAAGTGAACTTGTCCAGTCATTCTGCCGCAGTCGTGCCGGTGACTGGAAAATGCTGTCCTTTGTTTGTTTAAAACTGCTCTCACTTGTTTGTCCGTGCTTAGTGTTGTCAGGTCGAAAGTATAGTCACCTACTGCACTAATCCGATTTGCATACTCTCCTACTGTGAGAGTAGCTGGGGCTCTGTCTGACATTGCCATTCGCCAGACACACTGTTTACTGGGTCGAACGACAGGCTATGGGCATTCATAAAGTCTATTCCCAATATGTGTTCTGCTGTACGGGGATGATTTACTAAAACGACGGGGTGTTTGGTAGAGATGTTCCCTAGCTGGATTGCTACAGGTGCTGTAATGTGTCCCTGCTGCGAGTGTCCTGTGAAACCGCTAAGTGTGATGGTGGAGGTGGTCGGCCACGTGTCTGCCTGTGTCGTGGTGGTGGAGTTAATCGTGGTGCGGGACCCTCCTGTGTCCCAAAGTAACTCTATGGGCTTCCCTCTAACCTTAACTGTGACTACCGGTCTTCCGGATTGGACGATAGAGAGCAGGTTAAGCTCATGGTTCTGAGCTTAGACCCGTCTGTAGTCGCAGCCCTCCCCGACCAACAGAACGTTGGAGGAGGCACACTGGAGGAAATGCACACTGACATTTTAGATGCCATAGGGTATAACCGAGGTAACCCAGTTGAAGGACTAAAAAAAAACAGACAAAAGAAAAGAGTGCATCCCACAGAATTTGCAGGAAGGCTGTGGATCCATTTTAACGCAGTTTTCGGCGATTTAAATAGAGCGCATTTGAACCGTGAAAACATGGATAAATGGACGCGCACCATAATTTCCCACACCACAGATGCAGGACAGAGTGATTGCAACAGTTATGACCCCTCAGAAGAGGCCCATAACGAGAAATGGGTTCTGAAAAGATTGTCCCGCGCCTGGGAACAATCGGTTCAGGGCAAAAGTAAAAGAAAGACCCCAGATGAAGCTCAGGCTGCAGCGGACATTCAGGCAGTGAGAGCGCACCAAAACCCCGCGTGGGTAAATGAAGGGAAGAACAGCCCTCCACAGAAATCGCAGGAATGCTACAACTGTGGCCAATTAGGACATTGGGCTAAGGAATGAAATGCAACCCAAAGATCACAGAGAGGCCAGCAGACAGGCACTCTGAATAGAAATAGAACGAAGCCGATCCATAATATAGGGATACAGTCAGGGCAGACCAATGTGGACGGAACGGACTGACGGTGTTCGGGCTCCCCCACTTGGTTCTGTGACACTCTTTGGGATCAATCCGGAAGACCGGTAGTCACAGCTAAGGTTAGAGGGAAGCCCATAGAGTTACTTTGGGACACAGGAGGGTCCCGCACCACAATTAATTCCACCACCACGACACAGGCAAACATGTGGCCAACCACCTCCACCATCACACTTAGCGGTTTTACAGGACACTCGCAGCAGGGACACATTACAGCACCCGTAGCAATCCAGTTAGGGAACATCTCCACCAGACACCCTGTAGTTTTAGTAAATCTTCCCCGGACAGCAGAACACATATTGGGTATAGACTTTATGAATGCCCATAGCCTGTCGTTCGACCCAGTAAACCAGTGTGTCTGGCGAATGGCAAGGCCAGACAGAGCACCCGCTACTCTCACAGTAGGAGAGTACGCTAATCGTATTAGCGCAGTAGGCGAATATTCTTTCGACTTGACTACACTAAACAAGGACAGAAAAGTGAGAACAGTTTTAAACAAACACAGGACAGCATTTTCCAGTCACCGGCACGACTGCGGCAGAATGACTGGACAAGTTCATGTTACCGGACCTGGCTCCCGACCACAGAAACAATACAGATTTCCCCTAGTAGCAGAGGGAGAAATAGAGAAAGTAATAGGTAACTTATTGGAACAAAGTGTACTAAGGACAGTAGCCTCGAAAAATAATGCCCCTATTTGGCCAGTGAGAAAGCCCGACGGATCATGGCATTTGACCATTGATTATCGGGAGCTCAATAATGTAACCCCAGCAGTAGCCCCCACGGTAGCAACAAGTGCCGAGACCATGCTCAAACAGGGACTCCACTCCAAATATTTCACAGTATTGGACATTAGCAATGGCTTTTGGTCAATCCCATTGGCAAAGGCGTGCCAGTACAAATTTGCCTTCACATTCAAAGGACAGCAGTATACGTGGACATGCCTCCCACAAGGATTCCACAATTCCCCCTCCATTTTCCACCGACAGCTGGCGAATGTTTTAGAAACATTTCCCCGCCCCGAATGTCTGGTACAGTATGTGGACGACCTATTACTGCAGACAGACACCAAGGCAGACCACATTACGCTTTTTCATTTCATTTTCATTTCCTGGCCGAGCTCCTGGAACTTTTAACCTCGATTGGATGTAAAGTTAATCCCAGAAAGGCCCAGATATTGGAAAGTCAAGTGATGTATTTGGGTACAGTCATCACACACGGCAAACGCAAGATCGAATTCGAAAGGATTGATTCGATTGTCAAATTGCCCCTTCCCCAGAATGTTTCAGCCCTCCGGTCATTTTTAGGAATGTTTGGGTACTGTCGGAACCATATCGATGGATTCGCGACAAAGGCAGCCCCACTCACAGACCTCCTTAAGAAAGGAGCCCCATGGGAATGGCTTCCGCAGCATACAGAGGCTGTGGAAGAGTTAAAGAAAGCCACTCGCGCTAAATGTCGCAGACCCGCTCTCCCCCTATGCAATTGAGGTAGCGAGCACAGATCTGACCCTCTCGGCCGTGTTACTTCAGGAGCGGCACGAGCAGCTAAGACCCGTGGCTTATGCCTCCCGACTTCTAGACCCAGTAGAACAAGGATTCTCAGCCTGCGAGAGGCACCTCCTAGCGGTTTCCTGGGCAGTTCAATACTTTTCCTACATTACCGCACTCAACCCTATCACCATTTTGACCGAGCACACCCCCACACAGTTACTCCTAAACGGTCGACTGAAGGACGGTTCAGTTAGCCAGATTAGGGCAGCTAGGTGGACACTACTTTTACAAGGACGCGACATTACGGTTAAACGGACCCGGGCACACAGATTTTTAGCCGACAACCTCCAATATCCAGGACAGCCCCATGAATGTGAAATTGTAGCCCCCCTACACAACACAGGACCCTTCATAGCGAAGACACCCCCCAGGAAGATAGGGAACCCAAGACAAAGCCCCCAACACACAGGCACGTGATGCCCACTGAAGATCTACGTGGACAGTTCATCCACGGTTTTAGATGGTGAGCGTATCGGTGGATGCGGCATCTATGTCGAGGACGCGCAGGGTTGCGCACTAGAGGAGATTGCATTAAAATTGCCAGGTCACTTAGGCGCGCAGGCAGCAGAGCTCGCGGCCGTAGCATACATAGTGGACCACCCCGATTATTTGCCCAGCCCAGCGGACATATATTCGGACAGTCTATATGTCTGTAACAGTTTAACGGATTTTCTCCCCCTGTGGAGGACACGAGGTTTTGTCTCCGCAGACGGGAAACCCCTTCCATCAGCCCCTTGACTCCGCCACATTCTAGACAAAGCGAAGGATAGGACCTTTGGCATTATCAAAGTTAGAAGTCACCATAGGTCATCCCCCCCTGGAAATGTAAACGCCGACGCACTGGCTAAGGCAGGTTCCAGGCGAGGACACTGGTGGACACCCCCAGGTAGCGCACCAGCTAGCGCCCCTGTCAGCGCAGTTCAAGTCTCACAGACTGACATTAAGGATTTAGCCGAGGCACAGAAGCAGGATGGAGATCTCAGGGAGATTTTTAAAGGAATTTTTCTGCCACAGTATGATAAGTTGCGACATGCACTGACAACACATGAGGGTGTGATCATCAAGGACCAGCTTTATGTGGTCCCGCAGCAGGACAGAAATCAAATGATTGCCTTGTTCCATGACGGTCATGGACATCAAGGGATCGACCCGACCACGAGGCACCTCAGGCAGCTCTGTTGGTGGCCTAATTTAAGGACAGATGTTACCCATTACATTGAGAATTGCCTTATTTGCGCCCAGAATAACCCAGAGAGGTATTCCAAAAAGGCACAGCTTCGGCATACTCGACCAGTTAATGGCCCCTGGACAAACCTCCAGATCGACTTTATAGGACACTTTCCCCCTTGTTGGAATGGGTATAAATACGTGCTGGTTGTGATTGATACATTTACCAAATGGGTAGAGGCATTCCCCTCAAGAACCAATACAGCTAAGACAGCTGCGCAGATCCTGACCCACCACATCTTCACTAGATGGGGTCTTCCCAGAAGTATAGATTCAGACCAGGGATCTCACTTCACAGGACGTGTCATGAAGAACGTCCTGACCATATGCGGCATTAAACAAAATTTTCACATTGCGTATCACCCACAGTCAAGCGGGATTGTAGAACGCATGAATCGGACCCTAAAATCGACCCTCAGTAAAATGGTTCAGGAAAACAACTCAACATGGGATTCAGTGCGTGGTTTCATGTCAACCAGCTAAAGGCATATGGAACACAGTGTAACCACGCACCCCATTTCTTACTGGACGCAGCAGAACATCTCGCCCCGCCCACTAGAGACACGTTTCCACCATCCCCCTCGACCGGTTCCTCATCGGACTCGCCCACGACTCCGCCCACTGACCACAACAGACCACGCCCCGAAATGCCCACAAGCTGCCACAGCAGAGACAGCGATACTGACACTGACTTTCAGGACAGCCACAGCACACAACCCTACAGCCCCCACTGTAGCGACTACGACCCCGACTCCAGTGACCCCATGGACGTCACCTACGTTAAATACCCAGACCCATCACCCGACCCCGACGACACCGACAATGCCCCTTCAAGTTTAGACCCCACACTTTGGCACAGGGACAATTCATACAGACTTGTCCGTAACGACGAAAGTGACCCCCGGTCACATAATTCCAAAATTGCATGCCTGATCCACACAAGGGTGTGGGATCCGGGAGAGCAGGACGACACGGTGTCTGACTCCCAATACGGCAACCCCTTTGTGACCCTGTTCACAGAGGCAGAGGAAAAGTGAGGTGTCCAGATGATGTAAAATAGGAACCGCTTGAGGGAAGCGATCTCCTTTCTGATGGAACCTGCACGTATGTTTGTTTGTTTGTTTGTGTTTGTTTGCTTGTTGATATATTAAGGGTTTGATTGCAGATCTTTTCAGCTGAAAAGATTGTGACCACCTCACATGATGGCTAAAATGTCTGGAGCACAGCTCAACTTTTTACAAGGAGCATTTTGGCTCCTCCCTTGTTTTTTTTACGTGCCCCTCTATTCGGTGAATAAAGGCTGCAATCCCACGGTTAACACATTCTTGCCCGTTCATTCCAGGTTACTCAGGCAGTGGAGAAACGGCACTGAGGACCCGCCCTGTCTGAGAACCCCCTTTGGTCAGCCAAGCTCGGGTATGGCACAGCACGCCTTACCCGGGGTTCCATCCAAATCTTACACGTAGCGGCCCATACGCAACCCATTCGAACTTTTTCGTTTCAAAACGTGCTTTCATTTTTCGTTAGGTAGCCCTTAGGCCGCCATCCCACATGCTATTTACTACCAGGAACATTCGGATGGTAAATTTGCAAAGCCTGCGAGACGGCTCGCAGGAAGCACGTTGTTAGGTGTATTTCTGTTCCTGAATTCGCTTTTGAAAAAAAAAAATGAGGGGAGTCACAGGGTGTGACTTGGCCAGTCATTTAAGGGTCAATTGGAAGGAGAGGACAGATACACTAACAAGTACGGATATTAAACTGTGTATTGACAGATACTGTGCTTGATCCCATAGCTTTCGAAGAGTCGAACGAGGGTTCACGGCAAGGATCGGCCATACAGAAGGAAGAGGACAAAGAGAACGAAGAGACCATGATGGAAGTCTACCTATTAGTTTTAAACGTTGTTGTATTTATATATGTGGAAGCAAGTCACGTTTCCCCCACAAACCCCGCCGTTAATGTTTCCCTCACACCAACGCCCCCGTGCTCAGCACTGATCACCGAAGTTCAGACTTGGTGCACAAAATTCATGACATGGTACTCAATGTCGTATGTGATTGAATCACTGCTGGTGATTGCAATTCTCTGCATCATTGAAGAGACCCTCAGGTTGAGGAAATGGAAAAGGAGAGCCTCCCGTTCCTGCCCCTCAATCATTTACGGAGTTCAATCCCCTATTTCCGGTTTTCACCAATCCCCCCATCCCCTTGATGCCTCTGAAATGAATAAAGCAATATGTTAATAAAGAAGACACTAATGTATTATATTGTTCTGAACTCGACTGCCGAGTTAGAAAGCAATATGTAATGTGGTGTGAATGGATAAGGTTTTTAGACTGTAATAAAATGTTTAAAGTAAGATAAGGATAGTACTTGTGATAGGTAGAGGTTCCCGGTTATTGGTAATGCATGTCCCCTTTGACATAGCGCCAAGTAGAAATGTGAGTTAATTTTTTTTTTCGCCATTGTTAAGGACAGAGTAGACGCCCAGGGACTTGCTAACGTCAGGGAACCCAATGAGGGCACCCAAAGGCACTCGAAGAAACGTGCATAGGTGATCCTTCACAATTTCTTGTGAGGATCACAAGGAGGGAATGTAGCCATCTAAGATGGACACTGGGCTACAAAATGGAGAACTGCTAAGGCTACAGGGAAAAACAGTCTTAGTGAGGACAAGCAGCTTGCAGAAGACTGTTTTGCATTTTGCACGCACAGAAACCAGTTTTTGGCCAGGTGCAGAGTTTCAGCCAAAGGTGCAAATGGAAACAGATCTGCATAGTAATGAGGTGATCCAGATCCAGACCCAACACAATAGAAACATTTAAGTATCAATGGATACTTTTTAGTAGACGCCCAGACAGAATGGCGCCAAAGCAACCAACACAAAGAGCCGTAGGGACAGCCTCACCCATCGAGGAACGACCCTCAGATTGGGGGGTTTGGAAGATATCGATTGGGAAAGGCCCAATCGATACCTGACAGGTAAAAGAACCGCCCCAAGGGGGCACGGACTTCTAGGACCTATAAGAGTAGACCCCGCACATGGTTCAGTCTGCTTTTGCTCCGGCTCAGGACTGCTTGCTTACTCCGACCCGAGTTTGTTGTTTGTTACATCGCATCCTGACTCCAGTTTCATCACCAGCCGTTGAGCATCAGCCATCGAACTGTAAGTGCCAATACAACAATCGCTACGTGATCCAGACCTTGCTAGATCCTGACAACTTTACGATTCAGAGAGTTGCAGACCAAGAACGGGACGAAGGCCTTGCTCCCTGACCTTGCCTGTTCCTGTCTAGATAAGTATTTAGTTGTTTAGTATTAGAAGTAAGTTAGTCTCTTTAGCGTATGCATGTGTATTTATTATATTTGTTATATTAAACACCAATCGTTTGGACTTACTAATCGGTGTACGGATTTATTACTTTGAACCTGACCTTGATATACTTGTGACGGTGTCTCAATACGGCACCTGGCGACTCCGAGCATAATTACATATACAGAGCCACAGTATTGTTAAGCACACGGCCTTTAAACGGAGGCGTGTTAATCACGCTCCAGTAAAACGAGCAACAAGGGCATGTTTGTTGGAGACAGTCTGTGTGTATGTGTGAGGGGGACACGGCCTGAAGCAGGCCTTGTTTCAAGCACTGGCCCCTGTACGACCGACATTGCCAGATATACTGTACCGTTCTAGAAGGGTGTTCAACAGCGGTACTCATCCAGCAACATGGGGATAAGCACCGGCCTGTGGCATATTACTTCCAAACTTGATCCAGTGGCATTGGGCCACCCTGTTTGCACCCAGATCCTGGGAGCGGGATACCATCGTCTGCAGGCTGCTGCCAATGTAACGCTCCAACAGGGCATGACGGTCTATGGCTCCCACTCCGTCATCTCACTGCTGGGGCAACTGCAGACTCAGCATCTTACCGCAGCTCGTCAGAATAGGTATGAAATATACCTTTTAAATCATCCACGTCTGATATTTAAATATTGTGCCACAATCAATCCGGCCTGTTTTCTTAGCCAACCCCCTGTCCACGACTGTCTAGCCCTGATTCAGGAAGCTACTTCGATAAGGGAAGATTTGAGCGATATTCCGTTAGATCAACCTGACATGATTATGTATGTTGATGGCAGTGCATTAATAAGCCCCACTGGCCAGAGACTGTCCGGTTACGCAATCGTGGATTAGGATGGCCTAACCCTAGAAGCGGCCGCTTTTCAAACCCTTTATTCAGCACAACAAGCCAAACGTTTTGCCCTTTCCCGTGCATGTATACTTGCGGCAGATCGCCGGGTAAATATTTACACTGACTCACGATACGCCTTCGGGGTGGTTCATGACTTTGGACAGCTCTGGAAGAATAGGGAGTTCCTTACATCGGCAGGCATGGAGATATCCCATGGAGATATGACCTACTGCAGGCCCTCCTTATGTTCGCCCAGATTTCCCTCATTAAATACGCTGCCCAAACAAACGGTCAGACCCCGGTTGACGTTGGTAATGAACGTGCAGATTGTGCAGCGCGGACAGCCGCGCAAACTCAGCAAGTGATCGGGCCTAAAATGTTAAGTCAGACTAGACGTTCTGCAATAAATAGGTCTGCCTGACAACCCAATGCCAACCATACAGGACGTCATAAGGTTACAGGAGGACGCTCCTGAGGGTAATAAACAACTGTGGAAACGGTTAGGTTGTACATATGATTCTGTTTCTACTTTATGGACCACGCCAGCACATCAGACTTGTATGTCTGATGTGCTAGCATTATGGGTCATCGAATGTGTACACTTTGCAACTCATTGTGGGACTCGGGGCACTAATGATTTGTTACTAGACACTTGGTGACAGCCTAAAATGCAGGGTCTGGCCCAGAGTATCAGTAATGGGTGTTTGATTTGTCAGCAATATAACACCTGCAAAGGTTTTCCTTGTTGTATGGGGCAAACCCCATTGCCCAGTGGTCCCTTTGGTCCCTTTGAGATGCTGCGAATGGATTACATTGAGTTGGAAAGGTGTCAATGTTATAAATATGTTTTGGTTATTGTGAATGTGTTCAGCAGATGGATTGAGGCGTATCCGACTATCGATAATAAAGCTGCTACTGTGGTTAAAGTTCTGAAGCGGGAAAACATTCACGCAGTTAAGTTCTGATAACGGACCTCATTTTATTGGACAGATTAACAAGGAGTTCTGCTCCCAGTTGGGCATACGGCAGCAGCTACACTGTGCACACAGACCGCAAGGCAGCCGGGTTGGTTGAGAGACGCAATCAGTAAATGTGCATGTAAATTTGATTATGGATGTGTTAAGATTGGTGCCAGAAAGGCAAAGTCAGACCGTGCAGAGAGGGTAGGAAGAGGAAGAGGAAGGAGCGTGTGAGAAAGGGAGTACAACTAGAACGTAGGTTATCAGGAGATATACTTAATTCATTTAGGACCCAGAATGAGGGAAACCTGGGCAGAATGAATCTCTTCTACCAGATCTACCACCGCTTGTATGGCCAGGGACGGGTTGTCTCCGACCCGAACCGCGAAGCGGTGTCTAGGTTATTTCCTGTTTCACCGCTTTGTGGCACACCCCAAACTGTGGTTCATTGTCAGCATTCCGAGCCACCGCCCGAGCAAGTCACTCTTCCTTCTGATCCGTATTCAGCACCACTGGCTATTTGCCTTCATTGGGATAATTCCCACTCGCAGAATGATAAGCTTCAATGGTGGAGGGCGCATACACCTAGCCACTTCACTCCCAACAGAGACTCCCGGCCGTACGGATAATTCCCACTCGCAGAATGATAAGCTTCAATGGTGGAGGGCGCATACACCTAGCCACTTCACTCCCAACAGAGACTCCCGGCCGTACGATAATTGTTTCAGCAGTGACGGGTACGGCTGTTTGCTGCAAGAGGTGGAAACGAATATAACATGTCTGTCCCCACCTGTACGGACAGGAGGTGTCACGTCACTCAGGCATCCGGCCATTGTGTCTGTTACAACACCACCTTCATTCCATTGAACGCCGGACTCCAGCTCCGCTGGGCGAATGTCCCTTATATCACTGTTGGGACTAGGACTTTCCGCATTGCTAGGAGGCCCGAATGGGCGTTCGAAAGTTGGATACACTGGGCTACTGGGTGATCCCCGCTCAACTGATATACTGATTGTGATGCTAGCCTGTACACAGAGCAAGGTTACTACTTTTTTTCAATGGCACAGCGACCAATGTTTTGTCACCCCGATTTCCCCACCAAATCGTTATCAGGACTCTAGTCCCTACCACGTTCCCCTGCCCCTCTGCGTGGATACTGCACAATCAGTTGGCACGCCGAGGCAGTCTCAGCCGAATTCTGCGAGAACTGGAAAAAACCTCAGGTTCTAGCACCCAACCGGGGCCACTCAGCCGGATGGGGAATTCTGACCGTCTTGACACTGGGAGGTGGGGGCGGGGTTCCTTGGCGGTAAGCGGTAGGAATTATTTTATTTGTGGCCTTACCATCTTGGGAAACGAAACCTTGGGAGCCCTCGGGGCAATAGACAAACAATTGTCACAGCTGCGGTTGTTTGCCATGCAGAACCGGGATGCGCTTGACTATCTTCTGACCCGTGAGGGTGAGGTATGCGCCATACTGCAGGGCAAGTGTATCATGGGAGTTCAAGACCTAACCGCTAACATCACTAAATTTATTGATCACATACGGGATCACCTGGACGTTATGCAGGACCCTGGCTCTTGGGGTAACTGGGGATTCGGAGTTTGGAAGGACTGGTTGATAAATATGGCCATGTATTTAGCAGCGGCACTCAGCTGCATCTTTGTGGGCCTGTCCATCCATAAATGCATGATGGGTAAAATGAGGGTGCACAGGAACGGATAGACGCCCCTAGAATCTTGGCTTTTAGGATCCACGAGGGTGCAGCTTGTGATGGGCTGCTGCAACAGGAATTGGAAATGCAGCAACGAATTTTCTTAGATCAGGGGCCGTAGCTATGGATTGCACCGATAGGTTATCATGAAATGATAACAGGAGGGAATTAGGAATTGAACAAATAAATGTGATATCAAATAGTTAGTTAAAATATTAGTTACAATAATGTAGATGTGAGCCAGTCTGATAGTAGTGAGTTCACAAAGGACAAAGGTATTCGGAAAGTATGGCCAGGAAACGGGAGGGAAGCCTCGTGCAGGGTGACGAAAAGGGTGCTGGATAACAAGAGGCCCAGGGTTGAGGAATGAGAAGTGAGCCAATCAGGATATATGGCCAGGTCAGAAGGTGTATAGGATGACCTTTGGGTATCTTGTATGTGAAACGTGATGCCATTTGAATGATATTTGCAAAGATTTCTTTGTTTCTGATCTCCCTCGGTTCTGGAGCTTCAGAAGACGCCTGTGTGTTCTGAGCCTTTGTGAAGAGAGTCAGCCTTATAAGTTGGTTAAAAATAAATAATACTATACCTATAAATCCATCTCGAGTTTTATTGAGGCCGGACTGACGGGTAAAGAACTCAATATAGTCTCAGGGACCACTGTAAATAATGATATTCTACCCAGGGAACACTGCAAATTATGATATACTAACCAGGGACCACTGTAAATAATGATATACTGCCCAGGCACCACTAAAAATAGTGATATCCTACCCAGGGACGACTGAATATAATAACATACTACACAGGGTCCTCTGTAAATAATGATATACTATACAGGGCAAATTGTAAAAAAAGATATCCTGCCAGGGACCACTGTAAATATTGATATACTACCCAGTACTGTCTACTGACCACTATAAATGATATAGTACTCAAGGCCACTGTAAAATACTGATATTCTACCCAGGGACCACTGTAAATACTGATAGACTGCCCAGGGACCACTGTAAATAATGATATACTACCCAGAAACCACTGTAATTAATGATTTACTATACAGAGACCACTTAAAACAATGACATACTGCCTAGGGACCACTGTGAATAAAGATTTACTCCCCAGGGACCACACAAAATAATGATAGACTACCCAGGTTCCACTGTAAATAGTGACAGACTATCCAGCGGCCACTGTAAATAATAATATAGTACACGGAGTGCACTGCAAATAATGACATACTACCCAGGGATCACTGTAAATAGTGATATGCTATCTAGGGACCACTGTAAATGATGTTATCCTGACCTGGGCAACTCTAAATAATGATATACAACACAGGAGCCACTGGAAATAATGATATACTACATGGGCCACTGGCAAGAATGATATTCTACCCACGGCCCACTGTAACTAATGATATAATACACATGGACCACTGTAAATATTGATATATTGTCCAGGGCGCACTGTAAATAATGATCTTCGACCCAGTGATCCATGTAAATAATGATATTCAACCCGGTACCAGTTTATACATTGATATACAACACAGGGACCAGTGTGAATAATTATATATTGCCCAGGGAGCACTGTCAATAATGATATTCTAACCAGGGACCGCTGCAAATAAGAAAGTATCCAGGGACAACTGTAAATAACGATCCACTGCTGGAAACCACTGGAAATAATGGTATACTGGCCAGGGACAACTAAAAATAATGAAATACTACCCAGGGAACTCTGTAAATAATGAAATACTATCCAGTGAGCTCTGTAGAACATAGAACATAGAGAAATACAGAACGGAACAGGCCGTTCGGCCCACGATGTTGTGCCAAACTGTTGTCCTAGGTTAATCATAGATCATAAAATTTTGGGCATTAAGGGGAATTTATCATGGCCAATCCAACCAACCTGCACATTTTTGGAATGTGTGAGGAAACCGGAATACCCGGAGGAAACTCACGCACACACGGGAAGGATGTACAGACTCCGCACAGACAGTGACCCAAGCCGAAATCGAACCTGGTAACCTGGAGCTGTGAAGCAATTGTGCTAACCACAATGCTACCGTGCTGCCCTTAAGATGATGCCGAACAAGGCCACTGCAAACAATGATATACTGCTCAGGGACAACAGTGAATATTGATATTCTACCCAGAGACCAACGTAAGTAATGACGTACTGCCCAGGGAGCACTTAAATAATGATATTCTACCCAGAGACCACTGTCAATAATGATATACTGCACAGGGACCATTGTAAATAAAGGTATATTACCAGGAACCACTGTATATCATGATATTCTACACAGGAACGACTGCAAATAATAATAAACTACCCAGGGAGCACTGTAAATAATGACGTACTGCGCAGGGAGAAATGTAAATAATGATATTCTACCCAGGAACCACTGTCAATATTGATATACTATACAGGGACCATTGCAAATAAAGGTATATTACCTGGAACCACTGTATATCATGATATTCTACACAGGAACGACTGCAAATAATAATAAACTACCCAGGGAGCACTGTAAATAATGACGTACTGCGCAGGGAGAAATGTAAATAATGATATTCTACCCAGGAACCACTGTCAATAATGATATACTGCACAGGGACCATTGCAAATAAAGGTATATTACCAGGAACCACTGTATATCATGATATTCTACACAGGAACGACTGCAAATAATAATAAACGACCCAGGGACCAGTGGAAATAATGACAGACTAACAAGGAGCCACAGGAAATAAAGATAAAATACTCAGGGACCACTGTAAATAATGATATACTGCCCAGGGACCACTGTAAATAATGATATACTATCCAGGGTCCACTGGAAATAATGATATACTGCCCAGGGATCACTGTAAATAATGATATACTGCCCAGGGACCACTGGAAATAATGATATACTGCCCAGGGACCACTGTAAATAATGATATACTGCCCAGGGACCACTGGAAA
The DNA here is from genome assembly GCF_902713615.1 of Scyliorhinus canicula. NCBI lineage: Eukaryota > Metazoa > Chordata > Chondrichthyes > Carcharhiniformes > Scyliorhinidae > Scyliorhinus > Scyliorhinus canicula. The sequence goes on along the minus strand of NW_024055589.1, from coordinate 113,727 downwards.
TAATGATATACTGCCCAGGGCCCACTGTAAATAATGATATACTGCCCAGGGACCTCTGTAAATAATGATATACTGCCCAGGGAACTCTGTAAATAATGATATACTACCCTGGGACCAATGTAAATAATGATATACTATCCAGGGACCACTGTAAATAATGATATACTGCCCAGGGACCACTGTAAATAATGACATACTACCCAGGGACCACTGTAAATAATGACATACTACCCAGGGACCACTGTGGATAATGATATACTGGCCAGTGATCACTGTAAATAATGACATACTACCCAGGGACCACTGTAATTAATGATATACTGGTCAGGGATCATTCTAAATAATGACATACTACCCAGGGACCACTGTGGATAATGATATACTGGCCAGGGATCATTCTAAATAATGAAATACTACCCAAGGACCACTGTAGCAAATAATTTATGACCCACGCATCTCTGTCTATAATGATATACTACCCAGGGACAACTGTAAATGATGTTATACTACCCAAGTCCCACAGTAAATAATGATAAACGCCCCAGCGACCACGATTCATAATGTTATACTTTCCAGGGACCACTCCAAATAATGATACACTGCCCACGGACCACTCTACATAATGATATGCTACCCAGGGACCACTGTGAATAATAATGCATTATCCAGTGACCACTGTAAATAATGAAATACTACCCAGTGCCACTGTAAATAATGATATACTACCCAGGGACCACTGTAAATAATGATATACTGCCCTGGGACCACTGTAAATACTGATATACTACCCAGGGCCCACTGTAAGTAATGATATACTACCCAGTGCCACTGTAAATAATGATATACTACCCAGTGCCACTGTAAATAATGTAATACTGTTCAGGGATCACTGTAAATAATTAAATACTATCCAGTGCCCACTGTAAATATTAATATATTACCCAGGTAGAAGTATAAATAATAAAATACTACACAGGGACCAGTGTAATTAATAAAATTCTACACAGCGAACACTGTAAATAATGATATACTACCCAGATATATCTGTAGATAATGAGAATTCCACACAGGGATAACTGTAAATAATATGTTCTACCTAGGGACCACAGTAAATAATGGTATACTACACAGCCGCCACTGTAAAATATTATATACTGCCCAGGGCCCGCTGTTAGTAATGATAAACTGTCCAGGGACAACTGTAAATAAAGATATTCCAGCCAGGAACCGCTGTAAATAATCAAATACTATCTACTGACCACTGTAAATGATATAGTACCCAAGGCCACTGTCAAAAATGCTATACTGCCCAGGGACCATTGTAAATAATGACATACAACCTAGGGCAACATGTAAATAATGGTATCCTACCCAGGGGTCACTGTAAACTATGATATACAAACTATGATATACCACTGTAAATATTGATATACTGCCCAGGGGCCACTGTAAATATTGACATACTTCCCAAGGACCACTATAAATAATGATATTCTTCCCAGAGACCACTGTACATATTGATATACCATACAGTGACCACTGTAAATAATGATATTCTACCGAGGGGCTACTAAATAATGATACATCAACAAGAAATCACTGTAAATAATGACTTACTACCCTGAGGCCACTGCAAATTATGATATACTGCCAAAGGAATAGTGTTAGTAATGAGATCATATTCAGGGACCACTGTATATAATGATGTACTGCCCATGAACCACTGTAAGTAAAGATATACTGCCCAGGAATCACTGTCAATAATGGTATACTACACAGGGTCCACTGTAAATAATGAAATACTACCCAGGGCCCACTGTAAATAATGATATACTGCCCAGGGCCCACTGTAAATAATGATATTATACCCAGGGAGCATTGTAATTAATGGGGTACTACACAGGGCCCACTGTCAATAATGATATACTACACAGAGTCCACTGTAAATAATGATATTATACCCAGGGAGCATTGTAATTAATGGAGTACTACACGGTGACTACGGTAAATAATGATATACTGCATAGGAAACACTGTAAATAATGAGATGGTGCCCAGGGACCACTGTAAGTCATGATATACTACACAAGGATCACTGTAAATCATGCTATTTTCTCCAGGGAATACTGTAAGTAATGATATACTGCCCAGCGTCCAATGTAAATAGTGACATACAGCCCAAGGACCAATTGGAATGATGAAATACTATCCAGTAGCAACTGTAAATGATGATACCTACCCAGGGCCAATGTAAATAATGGTATACTACTCGGGGACAAGTGTAAATAATGATATACCACAAGTGACCACAGTAAATAATGATATTCTCGCCAGGGACACTGTAAATGGTGATGTACTACAGAGGGGCCACTGTAAATAATGATATTCTATCCATTGACCACAGCAAATAATGATGTACTACCCAGGGCCCACTGTAAATAACGATGTACTACCCAGGGACCACTGTAAATAATGGTATACTGCCAAGGGAACAGTGTAAATAATGATATACTGCCCAGGGACCGCTGTAAATAATGGTATACTGCCAAAGGAACAGTGGAAATAATGATATACTGCCCAGGGACCACTGTAAATAATGGTATACTGCCAAGGGAACAGTGGAAATAATGATATATTACCCAGGGACCTATGTATGATATACTGTCCTTGGAACACTGTGAATAACGATATACTACCCAGGGACCACTGTTTGATGTACTGCCCATGGATCACTGTGAATAGTGACATACAGCCCAAATAACACTGTAAATGATGAAATACTACCCAGTAGCCACTGTATACAGGGCCCACTGTAAATGATGAAATACTACCCAGTAGCCACTGTACGCAGGGCCCACTGTAAATGATGAAATACTACCCAGTAGCCACTGTACACAGGGCCCACTGTAAATGATGAAATACTATCCAGTAGCCACTGTACACAGGGCCCCACTGTAAATGATGAAATACTACCCAGTAGCCACTGTACACAGGGCCCACTGTAAATGGTGAAATACTACCCAGTAGCCACTGTACACAGGGCCCACTGTAAATGATGATATTCTACCCAGGGCCCACAATACTTAATGAAATATTACCCTGGGACCACTGTAAATAATTATATTCTACCCAGGGACCACTGTTAATAATGATAGACTACCTAGTGACAACTGTAATAAAGATCTACTACCCAGGGACAACTGTAAATAATGATACACTACCCGGAGTCTTCGGTAGTGTATCATTATTTAGAGTGGTCTCTGGTTAGAATATCATTAATTACATTGGCCCGGGTTAGTATATCATTATGAGCAGTTGTCCCTGGATAAATAAATAAAATATATTTATTTAAAGTGGTCCCTGGATAGTATATCATTATTAACAGTGGTCCCTGGGTAGAATATCATTATTTACAGTGGTCCCTGGACAGTATATATTTATTTACAGTGGTCCCTGGATAGTATATCATTATTTACAGTGGTCCCTAGATAGTATACATTTACTGACAGTGGTCCCTGGATAGTATATCATTATTAACAGTGGTCCCTGGATAGTATATCATTATTAACAGTGGTCCCTGGATAGTATACATTTACTGACAGTGGTCCCTGGATAGTATATCATTATTAACAGTGGTCCCTGGATAGTATATCATTATTAACAGTGGTCCCTGGATAGTATACATTTACTGACAGTGGTCCCTGGATAGTATATCATTATTAACAGTGGTCCCTAGATAGTATACATTTACTGACAGTGGTCCCTGGATAGTATATCATTATTAACAGTGGTCCCTGGATAGTATACATTTACTGACAGTGGTCCCTGGATAGTATATCATTATTAACAGTGGTCCCTAGATAGTATACATTTACTGACAGTGGCCCCTGGATAGTATATCATTATTAACAGTGGTCCCTAGATAGTATACATTTACTGACAGTGGCCCCTGGATAGTATATCATTATTAACAGTGGTCCCTGGATAGTATACATTTACTGACAGTGGTCCCTGGATAGTATATCATTATTAACAGTGGTCCCTGGATAGTATACATTTACTGACAGTGGTCCCTGGATAGTATATCATTATTAACAGTGGTCCCTGGATAGTATATCATTATTAACAGTGGTCCCTAGATAGTATACATTTACTGACAGTGGTCCCTGGATAGTATATCATTATTAACAGTGGTCCCTAGATAGTATACATTTACTGACAGTGGTCCCTGGATAGTATATCATTATTAACAGTGGTCCCTGGATAGTATATCATTATTAACAGTGGTCCCTGGATAGTATATCATTATTAACAGTGGTCCCTAGATAGTATACATTTACTGACAGTGGCCCCTGGATAGTATATCATTATTAACAGTGGTCCCTGGATAGTATACATTTACTGACAGTGGTCCCTGGATAGTATATCATTATTAACAGTGGTCCCTAGATAGTATACATTTACTGACAGTGGCCCCTGGATAGTATATCATTATTAACAGTGGTCCCTGGATAGTATACATTTACTGACAGTGGTCCCTGGTTAAAATATCATTATTTACAGAGATCCCTTTTTTCTATATAATTATTTATAGTGGTCCCTGGGTAGTATATCATTATTTACTGTGGTCCATGGGAAGTACATAGTTGTTTAATTTTGTCCCTGGATCGCATATTATTTTTCACACTGTCCATGGGTAGCATATCATTATTTACAGTGATCCCTCTGTATTATATCATTATTGATAGTGGTCCCTGGATACTTTATCATTATTTACAGTGGTCCCCGGGTAGTACACTATAATTTCCAGTGGTCCCTGTGTAGCAAATCCTTATTTAGAATGGTCCCTGGATAGAATGTCATTATTTACAGTGGTCCTGGATAATACATCATTATTTACACTGATCCCTGTGTAGTCTATCATTATTTTCAGTGCTCCCTGGATAGAATATCATTATTTACAGTTGTCCCTGTGCAGTACCTCATTATTTATTACGGACCCCTTGTGGGATTTCATTATTTACAGTGGTCACTGGATAGTATATCAATATTTTCAGTGGCTACTGGATAGTATATCATTATTTACAGTGGTCACTGGATAGTATGTCATTATGTACAGTGGCCACTGGATAGTATATCGTTATTTACAGTGGTCACTGGATAGTATATCATTATTTACAGTGGTCACTGGATAGTATATCATTATGTACAGTGGCCACTGGATAGTATATCGTTATTTACAGTGGTCACTGGATAGTATGTCATTATGTACAGTGGCCACTGGATAGTATGTCATTATTTTCAGTGGCCACTGGATAGTATATCGTTATTTACAGTGGTCACTGGATAGTATGTCATTATGTACAGTGGCCACTGGATAGTATATCATTATTTACAGTGGCCACTGGATAGTATATCATTATTTTCAGTGGCCACTGTATAGTATATCATTATGTACAGTGGTCACTGGATAGTATATTATTAATTAAAGTGGTCGGTGTGTCGCATATCATTATTTAAAGTCATGATATGGTGATGTCGGCGTTGGACTGGGGTGAGCTCAGTAAGAAGTCTTACAGCACCAGGTTAATGTCCAATCGGTTTACCCGTTGGACATTAATCTGGTGTTGTCAGACTTATTACTATTATTTACAGTGGCTCTGGGCAGTATATCATTATTTGCAGTTTTCCCTCTGCAGTTTATTATTATCTACTGTTTGCACATTATTATTTACAGGTGGTCCATGGGTAGTAGATCATTATTTTCAGTGGTCCCCGTGAAAGGTATCATGATTTACAGTGATCCCTACGCAGTATATCACGGACCAGCCTCGCCAAACAGGTGCCGGAATGTGGCGACTGTGGGCTTTTCACAGTAACTCAATTTGATGCCTGCCTGTGACAATAAGCGATTTTCATATCATTGTTTACTATGGTTCCCGGGCAGAATATCATTATTGACAGAGGGTTATGCTGAATCCATCATTATTCACAGTGGCCCTGAGCAATATTCAATTACTTACAGTAGTCGGTGGTTAGTATATCATTATATCCGGTAGCCTTGTCCAGTATTTCATTATTTACACTTCTCCCTCGACAGTATATCATTATTAAAACCTTATTCATTATATCCAGTATATCATTATTCAAACCTATATCATTATTCAAACATTATTCAAAAATATATCATTAGCTACAGTGGTCTCTGGGTAATAGATTAATATTTACAGTGGTCCCTGGGCAGTATGTCATGATTTACAACGGTCCCAGGGTAGAATATCATTATTTACAGTGGTGCCATGGTAGAATATCATTACTTACAGTGTCCCCTGTGTATTATACCATTATTTACTTTGGACAAGGATAGTATATCATTATTTACAGTGGTCCCTGGGCAGTATATCATTATTTACAGTGGTCCCTGGGCAGTATATCATTATTTACAGTGGTCCCTGGGTAGTATATCATTATTTACAGTGGTCCCTGGGTATTTTATCATTATTTGCAGTGGTCCCTGGGCAGTATATCATTATTTACAGTGGTCCCTGGGTAGTATATCATTATTTACAGTGGTCCCTGGGTATTTTATCATTATTTGCAGTGGTCCCTGGATAGTATATAATTATTTACAGTGGTCCCTGGGTATTTTATCAGTATATAAAGTGGTCCCTGGGTAGTATATCATTATTTACAGTGGTCCCTGGGTAGTATATCATTATTTACAGTAGTCCCTGGGTAGTATATCATTATTTACAGTGGTCCCTGGGCAGTATATCATTATTTACAGTTGTCCCTGGGTAGTGTATCATTATTTACAGTGGTCCCCGGGTAGTATATCATTATTTACAGTGGTCCCTGGGTAGAATATCATTATATACAGTGGGCCCTGGGTAGTATATCATTATTTACAGTGGTCCCTGGATAGTATATCATTATTTGTTGTGCTTCCTGCGCAGTATGTCATTAGTTACAGTGGTCACTGTGTGCTACATCATTATTTACAATGGCCCCAGGGTTCAATTTCATTATTTACAGTGCAATTATTTCAGGATTCCTGATTTCAAGGCCGGCGTGGTAGCACAGTGGTTAGCGCAGTTGCATCACATCTCCAGGGTTCCGGGTTCGAATTCCGGCTGGGTCACTGTCTGTGCGGAGTCTGCATGTTCTCCCCGTGTGTGCGTGGTTTTCCCCCGGGTGATCCGGTTTCCTCCCACAGCCCAAGGATGTGCAGGTTATGTCGATTGGCCATGTTAAATTGCCCTCAGTGTCCAAAATTGGCATCAGTGCTGGGTGGGGTTACTGGGTTATGGAGATAGGTGGAGTTGTGGGCTTGGGGAGGGTGCTCTTTCCAAGACCCAGAGCCGGTGCAGACTCGATGGGCCGAATGGCCTCTTCTGCACAGTAAATTCGATATATTTACTTCAATATGCAGGTGGACTGGGAAAATCCTAAGAAAAGGAATTTGTGGAAACTCTGAGAGATATCTCTTTGGACCAGCGTTTGACAGAACCGACTCGTGAACAGACAATCCTGGATTTGGTGATATGTAATGGGGCAGACTTGAGGAGTGAACTTGAGGTGAAAGAACCCTTAGGGAACAGTGACCAGAATATGATAGAATCTCCCCTGCAGCTGGAGTCAGATGAAACGATATTACAATTAAATTGGGGTAACTAGAAAGGCATGATGGAGGAGCTGGCCACAATTGATTGGAAAATGAGCCGAGCAGGGAAGACAGTGAAACAGCAATGGCAGGAGTTTTGGGTGGTTATTCAGGAGGAAGAATTTCATCACAAGGAGGAGGGAAAATGCTGAGGGGAGGACAAGTAATCCATGGCTGACGAGGGATGTCAAGGATAGCAGTAAAGCAAAATAAAAAGCAAACAATGTGGCGATGAATATTGGGATGGCAGAAGATTGGGAAGCCTTTAATAGCGAGCAGAGGACAACTGAAAAAACAATAAAGGAGGGGGAGATGAAATATGAGTGCAAGATACTAGTAATGTAAACCAGCACAGGAAGATGTATTTCTCAATGTATAAAAGATAAGAGAGACACAAAAAAGACATTGGAGCACAGTAAATTGTGACTGGAGATGTAATAACAGGTAACAAAGAGATGGCAGGCGAACTGTATAGTTACTTTGAATTAGTCTTCACGGTGGAAGATACCAGTGGAATGGCAGAGCTCCAGGAGAACCGGAGGGCAGAGGTGAGTGCCGTAGCCATCACTACGGAGAAGGTTCTGCGGCAACTGAAAGGTCTGAAGGTGGATGAATGACCTGGACCGGATGGACTATATCGCAGGGTTCTAAAAGAGATAGCTGAGGAGATTATGGAGACATTAGTGATGATCTTTCAGGAGTCTCTGAAGGCAGAAAGCGTCCCATAGGACAGGACAGTGGCTAATCTAGCACCGCTGTTTAAGAAGGGATGTAGGCAGAAGACGGGAAATTATAGGCCGGTTAGCCTGACTTCAGTCATTGGTCAGATTTTGGAGGCCATTATTAAAGATGAGATCGCGGAGTACTTGGAAGTGCATGGTGAAATGGGACTGAGTCAGCATGGTTTCGTTGAGGGGAGGTCATGTCTGACAAATCTGGTAGAGTTATTTGAGGAAGTAACAAGGAAGTTAGACAAAAGAGAACCACTGGATGCGATTTATTTAGAGTTCAAGAAGGCATTTGACATGGTGGCGCATAGGACACTGTTAAATAAATAAAGAGCTCATGGTGTTCATGGTAAAATCCTCGGATAGAAAAATAATTGGCTGTCTGGCAGAAGGCAGAGAGTGGCACAAAGGGGTCTTTTTCAGGATGGCAGTGGTTGAACAGTCGTGTGCCTCAGGAATCTGTGCTGGGACCGCAACTTTCCACAATATGCGTTAATGCTCTGGAAGAAGGAACCGAAGGCACTGTTCCTGAGTTTGCAGATGAAACAAAGATCTGTGGAGGGATAGGTGGTATTGAGGAGCAGGAGGGGTGGGGGGCTGTTGGGGGTTGTGTGGGGCTGCAGAAGGGTTGCAAGGCTCGGAGATTGTGCAGAGTAGTGAAAGATGGAATACACTGTGGAAAATTATGAGGTTATGCACTTTAGAAGGAGGAATGGAGGAATTGACGATTCTCTAAATGGAAAATGCTTCAGAAATCAGAAGCACAAAGGGACATTGGAGTCCTTGTTCACGATTCTCTTAAGATTAACGTGCAGGTTCAGTCGGCAGTTAGGAAGGCACTTGCAATGTCAGCATTCATGTCGAGAGGGCTAGAGTACAAGAGCTGAGATGTAGTTCTGAGGCTGTATAAGGCTCTGGTCAGATCCCATTTGGAGTGTTGTGAGCGGTTTTCGACCCCTTATCTGAAGAAGGATATGCTTTCCTTGGAAAGGGTTCAGAGGAGGTTCACTGGAACGATCCCCAGAATGAACAGCTTGTTCTATGAGGATTGTTTGAGGACTCTGGGTCTGTACTCGTTGGAGTTTAGAAGTTTCTTATTGAAACTTACAGAATACTGCGAGGGCTGGATAGAGTGGATGTGGAGAGGATGTTTTCACTTTCACTTTCGTTAGAGAGAAGAAGGTTAAGAGGTGACTTAATAGAGGCATACAAAATGATCAGAGGGTTAGATAGGGTGGACAGCAAGAGCCTTATCCCGCGGATGGAGGTGGCTAGCACGAGGGGACATAGCCTTAAATTGAGGGGTAATAGATATAGGACAGACGTCAGAGGTGGGTTTTTTACGCAAAGAGTGGTGAGGCCGTGGAATGCCCTACCTGCAACAGTAGTGAACTCGCCAACATTGAGGGCATTTAAAAGTTTATTGGATAAGCATATGGATGATAATGGCATAGTGTAGGTTAGATGGCCTTTAGTTTTGACTTTCCATGTTGGTGCAACATCGTGGGTCGAAGGGCCTGTACTGCGCTGTATCGTTCTATGTTCTATGTACTTGTAGGAAAAACAAGAACCAGAGGGCACAATCAGACGAAAGGGACAATCCTTTAAAACAGAGATGACGAGGAATTTCTTCAGCCAGAGGGTGGTGAATCTGTGGAACTCTTTGCTGCAGAAGGCTGTGGAGACCAAATCAATGAGTGTTTTTAAGACAGAGATAGCTAGGTTCTTGATTAATAAGGTGAGAAGGTAGGAGAACTAGGCTGAAAAACATATCAACCATGGTTGAATGGCGGAGCAGAATCGATGGGCCTGGTGACGAAGTTCAGCTTCTATGTCTTATGGTATTATAGCCTTCAATGTCCAAGTCGGTTTGAAATGTTGCTTTGGGGTCTGCCTCCATTATTCTTACAGAAAATGAGGTAATGAAAGGATGTGAGGCACAAGCGGGAAATGACATTGAGGCAGAAGCTGAGCAATGATTAAATTGAATGTTGGAGGAGGTGTGAGTGGCCCTGTAGTCTCCCCATGTTGTCATTTGTTATCAGTTCCTGCTCTGCATTACTCTCTGATGAATGTAGCTGCATGATAATATATTTCAGTTACACCTTTCCAACAGATATTTATATTGATCATGGAAACAGTTTATTTATATCCAGATTATCCAAAACTAATACAATCTGAAATGTGTGGAACGAATCTCACATCATGGTCTTTTATTGCCAATAACCCAGCCCCAGCCAATCCAATCATCCCAAAGGGAAACCTGCTTCTAAACCATTCACACAGCGAGTGGTTCTGATCTGGTCTGTACGGCCTGGGACACTGGTGTAGGCAGATACTTTAAAAAAAAAAAAAATTTAGAGTACCAATTATTTTTTCCAATTAAGGGGCAATTTAGCGTAGCCAACCCACCTACCCTGCACATCTTTGGGTTGTGGGGGTGAAACCCACGCAGATACAGGGAGAATATGCAAACTCGACACGGACAGTGACCCAGAGCCGGGATTCGAACCCGGGTCCTCAGCGCTGTAGGCAGCAATGCTAACCATTGTGCCACCGTGCCGCCCGTGTCGGCAGATACAACAGTGGTTTCACAGGGAATGGTAGGAGTGACAGAAATCAAATGTATGTCTCCAGGGAAAGGGCGGTGCAGTCGGATTGAATGATCTGCCCATCTATAGAGAGGCTGAGGACAAACGGAATGAATTGTTCTCCTTCGGTACTTCACTCACTTTTCAGGCTTTGGATGTTGTCTGGCTGTGAGAGGATGTGGGCCAACACCTGCAGGTTCCCTCCATGTTCCCCACCACCGCCAGTATTCTCACTGTAATCCTTTCTATTCACTGTGTCCATGTGTGAACTCAGCGTCTGCTTTAGCTGACTGGTTACTTCACAGCATCAACTGCATTGTAAGGTCCAATCTGTCTGACCCTGGGCGCTGTCTGTGCTTTTCATATTGAAAACATCTGTGTTGCTCCCAATAACAACAGACGCACATTTCATAATCAGAGGGAGGTCTATCTTTTTTGAGGTTGCTTTACAATTATTGTTAAAAGTGTCTGTGCCACGTGTTTGCTTTCTGGCCTCTCACTGGGGAAAGACAAGTTCTATTCCAGCTCTGCACAATAACTGACCTATCACAATTATTCACACCTTCAATGGTGGATACTGCATGAAGGATATTTACTTTATTCAGTATATGATTTTATAATTTAGGAACAAGTTTGATTGCTCAGCAAATATATTAATCCGGGTTGTGTTTTCCACATGATACTCAATTCCCCATATCTCCAAGAACAACCTCACACTCTATTTCTCTCTTGCATTTTCTCCAGCTCTCACACTCTCTACCTCTCTCATCCTCCCTCTCTCACGCTATCCTTCTCTCCAAATCCTTCCCACTCATACACTGTCTCACACTCTCTCCCTCTCTCCCACTCTCCCTCACACACACTCTCCTCTCTCACAATGCCTCCCTCTCGCACTATCCCTCTCTCGCACTCTCTCTCTATTTTACTCTCTCTCTCGCACTCTCTCCCACACCCCTCTCACACTCTCTCACTATCTCACTCTCTTCCTGTCTAACACACACTCCTTGTCCCGCACACTCCCTCTCTCACACTCTCCCTCTCTCACACTCCCTCCCCTCTCGCACTCTAACCCTCCCTCGCACTCTCTCTCTTTTACTCACTCCTTCGCTTACACTCTCTTCCTCACCACTCTCACACTCTCTCCCTCTCTCACTCACTCCCTGTCTTACACACTCTCCCTGTCCAGAACTCTCTCCCTCTCTCGCACTCTCGCCCTCTCTCACACTCTCTCAGTCTCTGCCCCTTTCGCTCTCCCTCTTGTACTCTCTCACTGTCTCTCATTCTCCCCTCTCACACTCGCCCTCTGACACGTCTCTACCTCACTCACCCTCCCTCTCTCCCACACTTTCCCTATCTCACACTCTTACCCTCCAAATGTCCCCCCCTGCATGTCTCTCTCCCTCTCACACAACTCCCTTTCTCACATTTTCTCTCACACTTTCCCTCTCACACACTATATCACACTCTGTCCCTCTCTCACACTTCCTATCACACTCTCTCTGCCTCACACTTTCTCTCACACTTTTCCCCTTTCTCACCCTTTCTCACACACTCTTCCCCTCTCTACGCTTTCCCTCACACTCTGTCCCTCTCTCACACTTCCTATCACACTCTCTCTGCCTCGCACTTTCTCTCACACTCTTTCTCTCTCTAACACTTTCTCGCACACTCTTTCCCTCTCTCATAGTTTCTCTCACACTCTTTCCCTCTCACACACACTCTTTCCCATCTCTCACACTTTCTCTCTCACTATTTACCTCTCTCATACTTTCCCTCACTCTATTGCCCTCTCCCATTCCCTCAGTCACTCAGTCGCTCTCTCCTTTACTTGTCTAAGATTATGTTCGTATTTTACACCAGCATCATACAATGTGCCTCCCTCATCCACTCACCCACTCGCTCTCCACTCTGCTTCCCTTTCTCTCAAACAGTCTACCTCTCATTTTATCCTTTATTTCTCCCACCCGCTTTCTCTCCCATTGTATCTCCTCCTACCCTCTTTCTCTCTCACCCTGTCTTCTATCAGCACATCTCACAGACCAGATCTCCATTTCTCCATATCTCACCCCGCCTCTCTCCCTGTTTAAGTGTGTGTCTCAGATGGACGGCCGGTATCAGTTAGAGACGGGATATTAGTTTTCACAGCTGAATATTTTTATTGCTGCTCTCTGAGGTGATGAGTTTGTATCTGCTGCAGCCTCTGAGTTTATTGAGGTTCCAATTATTCTAAATGTTCAAATATTCTTAGTTTAAGGGGCTGAATCAGATTTAGATATGGGTTCACACACTTTGCGCATAAAATAGATCCGGATTTTGGAGACATTGACATTTTCTACTCACGCTCAAACATAACCTACTGAAATCTAATAAAGGAATGGTCACAGTTACAGAGGCAGCTACACCCCAGAGTGTAGTGGACCCACCCAGAGAAACACACTGACAATTGGAACTGAATCACTGAATGGTCACAGTTACAGAGGCAGCTACACCCCAGAGTACAGTGGAACCACCCAGAGAAACACACTGACAATTGGAACTGAATCACTGAATGGTCACAGTTACAGAGGCAGCTACACCCCAGAGTGCAGTGGACCCACCCAGAGAAATACACTGACAATTGGAACTGAATCACTGAATGGTCACAGTTACAGAGACAGCTACATCCCAGAGTGCAGTGGACCCACCCAGAGAAACACACTGACAATTGGAACTGAATCACTGAATGGTCACAGTTACAGAGGCAGCTACACCCCAGAGTGCAGTGGACCCACCCAGAGAAATACACTGACAATTGGAACTGAATCACTGAATGGTCACAGTTACAGAGACAGCTACATCCCAGAGTTCAGTGGACCCACTCAGAGAAACACACTGACAATTGGAACTGAATCACTGAATGGTCACAGTTACAGAGGCAGCTACACCCCAGAGTGCAGTGGGCCCACGCAGAGAAACACACTGACAATTGGAACTGAATCTCTGAATGGTCACATTTACAAAGGCAGCTACACCCCAGAGTGCAGTGGACCCACCCAGAGAAACACAAGGACAATTGGAACTGAATCACTGAATGGTCACAGTTACAGAGACAGCTACACCCCAGAGTGCAGTGGACCCACCCAGAGAAACACACTGACAATTGGAACTGAATCACTGAATGGTCAGAGTTACAGAGGCAGCTACATCCCAGAGTACAGTGGAACCACCCAGAGAAACACACTGACAATTGGAACTGAATCACTGAATGGTCACAGTTACAGAGGCAGCTACACCCCAGAGTGCAGTGAACCCACCCAGAGAAACACACTGACAATTGGAACTGAATCACTGAATGGTCACAGTTACAGAGACAGCTACATCCCAGAGTGCAGTGGACCCACCCAGAGAAACACACTGACAATTGGAACCGAACCACTGAATGGTGACAGTGGGGTGAGGGATATCACTGAAACAATCTGAGATCTGGAGATGGGACTGATGGTGTCTGAGTGGGCAGCATCCTTTCTGTTAATGTTATTTGAACAATGTGATCAACACAGTCCAGTGTTTGGAAAGAGGTCACTCACTCAAAAATAGTATTTGCTTTCACTGAACACAATATCGTAATCTGTTTGTTCACATCTTTGAAAAATAAGTTAAACGATGTCACAACCTCAATATCCCTGAGGTGGTTCCACAGGGTATACATTAAAAGTTTGGAGAATATATAACCTCAGAGTTTCAGACAGAGAGATTGCCAATCGCAGGAAGGGACACATCACTTCACAGTGAAAATGCTTGATCCAATTGATATTGCTGAGAAAATATTCTACCCAATACTGGCTATCGTTGGTGTTCCTGGTAAGTGACTATCACCATTGAAGTTGTGTAAATCTCTGTGTGAGCGGCTGTCTGATTTTAAACTCTGATAGAAAATGTTTAACTCTGATCTCGTGCTCACTGTTATCCAGCCACCTGATCAACGATATTATTCAATTAATTCAATTCTCGTCAGTAATGTCTAGGCTTTGAATCCATTTCATCAACTAACCATAAACCTGTTTGTAACTCACGGCATCTCTGATCAGTAATATAGTGATTGGAATCTTGGATAATGTTAGATTGGATCTCAGTGAATGCACTCTCTCTGAAGTAAGGTTCAGTGGGAGTTAGAATGAAATCACACTGAGGGTCGATCACTAATCAGGTTGGAATATCTGACAGCAGTGAACAAGTATTATTGGATGTATCTGTCAGTGTAGAATTGTACTGAATGTGGATCGTTAACTAGAGTGGAATATCTGACAGCAGCGAACAAGGTTTACTGAAAGTATCTGTCCGTATGGAATTGTATTGTGTGTGGGTCAGTAACTGGACTGACATTAGTTGGTTTTGTTATGAAATTATGTATTTTATTGGTGGGTGGTCGCTCCATTCTGTGGAGTTCTCTCTGTGTGTTTTATTTTTGGAATTGGTTGAAAAGAGGAAGAGTTTGGCTATGTTTTGAAGATGTTTGATATTTATTGTATGAAGTGAAATGTATCTAACTGTTTTCTATTGATCTACTCTACACGGAACAGATATAATCCACACTAATATTTCAGAAAGCCCACAATAGTGCTGTATTCCAATAGGTTTTGTGATATTTACTCCTTCCTATTCATCATGAAATACACTCACATGGTTGATCAATTTTTATGGATGTTTTAAAACTGTTTCTGCTTCACACGATTTGTGAATCTATTCATCTGATTCCAGAATCTTTGTCCATTGTCACACTTGTTTTCCGAGGAATGATTGGGGGACTTATTGTTCAGATCAAAATGCAGCAGCGGACACTGATCTGTCGGGACATTAATTTCTCATCGAAATACCCACTTTGCAAATTTATAATTAATGATCAATGTGTGCCTGTAATTAGTTATATTTTCCCTCTGCATTCACTATCAATCACAATTTGACTTTGTCTGTAAATTGTGTAATTATCATTCTGCTTCCCGATCCCATACTGTTGATGGGAATGGTGCAGGAGTAATCCCGGTGCTGATCCTTGTGGAACACCATTTTCCACCTGCTACCAATCAGCCTAAATCCCTTTAACTCCTCTCCCTGTTTTCTGTGTGTGTGTCGCCAGCATTCTGCTGCTGTGTCCCCTAACCCCACTGGCTCTGAGATTACTCATCAGTCTGTTATGTCGGATCTTACTGACGGCCTTTAGAAACTCAAACTGTTTAACATCTATCATACTACTCAGATCTGTTATTTCTGATAGTTATTGAAATAATTGGATGAATTGTGTCAGGAATAATTTTGACTTTGGAATATGTGCCGACTATTTACTGTACTCTGTGTTACTGGATTTCTTTTACTCAGACTTCTAATTCCGTGTTTCCTACTGTTGACATTGTGACTGGAAGATTGTATTATATTCTGTTCTATATTCAAGAACAACTGAGACCGACTTCTGCTTTCCAATGCTTTGGTAATTATTCTGAATGGATTCAGAGAGTAGATAATATTGTATCTGCTGTTTCTCACTGTCTATTCTGATGAATATTTGGTGCTGAAATCCATCCTGCCTCCAGTAATCTCCCTCTACCTGGACCCCACCCTCTGGCCTCCTATCAGCCCTTGGTCTTTTCATTGAGATCTGTCAGTGCGACATCGACCGTCTCAATGTCTCTGTGCCTCTCACCAACTCTATCCTGACTCACTCTAAACTTCCTCCAATCCTCTCTCTCATATCCAACCCTGACCTGGTTATCTAAGCTGTTCACAAGGGTGGTGCCCTTATTGTCTGGTGTACTGACTTATTCCTCACAGAGGCAGACCGTCAACTCTCTGGTCCATCCAGGAACCTACCACTGGACCAGCAGCACACCACCAAACATCATGATATTGTTTCCAGGACTTTCACTAACCTCATCGACTCTGGATATCTTCTGTCCACAGCCTCGGACATCATAGTCCCGCAACCCCACACATCCTGCATCAACCTCCCGCTTCTACCTCCTTCCCAAAATCCACAAACAGGAAAGTCCCAGTACACCCATTATTTCGGCCTGTTCCAGCCCCACCAAAATCAATTCTTCCTATCTTGATTCCATCGGCTTAACCCTGTTCTGCCCCTTCCCAAATACATTGGTAGCGCAGTGACACAGTGGTTTGCACTGCTGCCTCACAGCATCAGGGTCCACGGATCAATTCCAACCTTGGGTGACTGGCTGTGTGGAGACTGCACTTTTTCTCCGTGTCTGCGTTGGTTTACTCTGGGTGCTCTAGTTACCTTCCACAGTCCAAAGATGTGCAGGTTAAGTGGATTGGCCAAGTTAAATTACTCCGTAGTGTCCAAAAAGATGTGCAGGATAGATTAAGGGGTTAATGATATAGGGAAGGTGTGAGCTAGGTTGAGGTACTCTTTCAGAGGTTTGGTACAGTCTGAATGGGCCGAATGACCTTCTGCACTGTGGGGATTCTATGATTCCTGATTCCTCTGGTGCCGCATGTTATATAAATAATGTCCCTTTTCCTGGCCCTAACCGTCTAATCTTCAAAAGGATGTCCAGTCCCTCTGCACTTCCGTTCATCAACACGAGGGTTGTGTACAGATCCTCATACCCTGCTTTCTGTAAAGACAGCATCTCATTCTCCAACTTTCTCCGCCTCCATCGCCTCTGTTCTGATGATGACGTGTTTGAAAATAGCCCGTCTGGTATGCCTATCTTTTCCTTAACCGGGGTTGTCCCCATCACTTTGCTTTGTGTACAGGGCTCTCATTCGTCTTCAATTCATTTCTCACATCTCTGTCCTCACACATACCCCTCCCTCCCGGAAACATGATAGTGTCTCCCTGTCGTCACTTTCCAGACCATCAGCCTCCACATTGAAAGGAAAATCCTCCTCCATTTCTGCCAACTCCAGCATGATGTCACCATGAAACACATCTTCACCTCTCTCCAACCACCCTCCTCAATTTCTGCATGCGTCAGGTACCGCTCACTCCGCGACAGCCTTGCCCACTTACCCATCACACACCACGGCCTTTTCCCTTCCCACGGTATCTTCTCTTGCAATAAATGATGGTGCAACAACTATCCCTTTACCTCCTCCCGTCTCATGGTTGTCAGCAGCAAACTCTCCTTTCTGGTGACACAGCGTTTCACTTCTGTTCCTACAATTTGTTCTACTGTATTCGCTGCTACCAATACCGTATCCTCTACATTGGGGAGACTAAACACAGACTGCGACACTGCGTTGTGCAACACCTTCACTCAGCCCACAGCATTACCCCAGCCTTCCTCTTTCTGCCATTGGTTTCTGTAACTTTACAGGGCAGCACGGTAGCATTGTGGATAGCACAATCACTTCACAGCTCCAGGGTCCCAGGTTCGATTCTGGCTTGGGTCACTGTCTATGCGGAATCTGCACATCCTCCCCGGATGAGTCTCCTGGAAAAGAGAGCTCTGGAAGCGCGCACTTTTCCAGGAGACTCATCCGGAGTGAGACTCATACAGAGTGGGAGATTGAAACTTGGTAATTTGGTGCAGTGAGATAAATCAGCAAAGGTAAGTGGAAAATCTAATTCTGCTGTTTTTCAGTTAAAAGTGCAGTGTGGAGCTTAGTGTCTGATTGGTTGAAGCTGCCCCACCCTAATTGCTGAGAGGCAGTTATCTGTCAATCACGTGAGGCCTGTTTAGGGGCACATTGTATTCTTCTCTTTGAAGTTAAGGTATTTTTTGAGTCATCGGTTAGCTGAGGTCTGTATAAAAGACAGACAGAGAGCGCACACAGTAAGCTAGCACTTTTCCAGGAGACACATCTGGAGTGAGACTCAGCCAGAGTGGGAGATTGAAACTTGGTAATTTGGTGCAGTGAGGTAATTCGGTGCAGAGTGTGAGGAGGTGCTTTTTAACCCTGGTAAGTGACTGGTAAGTAGTCTCTCTTTTTCTTTTCATTGTCTAATTTATTTATTTTTATTTTGAAATTCTAGTTGTTTAAGTTTACCAAGGGTTTAAGACATGGCAGGAGATCCCAGACCCGTGTCATGCTCCTCGTGTGCGATGTGGGAGCTCAGGGACACGTCCACTGTCCCTGGCTCCTTCACGTGCAAGAAGTGTGTTCAGTTGCAGCTCTTGTGAGACCGCTTGACGGCTCTGGAGCTGCGGATGGACTCACTTTGGAGCATCCGCGATGCTGAGGAGGTCGTGGATAGCACGTTTAGCGAGTTGGTCACACCGCAGGTGAAGGTTACTGAGGGAGATAGAAAATGGGTGACCAAAAGAAAGAGCAAGAGTAGGAAGGCAGTGCAGGTGTCCCCTGCGGTCATCTCCCTGCAAAACAGATATACCGCTTTGGATACTGTTGAGGGAGATGGCTCACCAGGGGAAGGCAGCAGCAGCCAGGTTCATGGCACCGTGGCTGGCTCTGCTGCACAGCAGGGCAGGAAGAAAAATGGCAGGGCTATAGTGATAGGGGACTCGATCGTAAGGGGAATAGACAGGCGGTTCTGTGGACGCAATCGAGACTCCAGGATGGTATGTTGCCTCCCTGGTGCAAGGGTCAAGGATGTCTCCGAGCGGCTGCAGGACATTCTGGGGCGGGGGAGGGGGGGAGTGTTAACAGCCAGCTGTCGTGGTGCACATAGGCACCAACGATATAGGTAAAAAACGGGATGAGGTCCTACAAGCGGAATTCAGGGAGTTAGGAGTTAAACTAAAAATTAGGACCTCAAAGGTAGTAATGTCAGGATTGCTACCAGTGCCACGAGCTAGTCAGAGTAGGAATGTCAGGATAGATAGGATGAATGCGTGGCTCGAGAGATGGTGCAAGAGGGAGGGATTCAAATTCCTGGGGCATTGGAACCGGTTCTGGGGGAGGTGGGACCAGTACAAACCGGACGGTCTGCACTTGGGCAGGACTGGAACCGATGTCCTAGGGGGGGGTGTTTTCTAGAGCTGTTGGGGAGGGTTTAAACTAATGTGGCAGGGGGATGGGAAGCAATGCAGGAAGTTGGAAGGTAGTAAAACAGGGACAGAAACAAAAGGAAGTAAGGGGAAAAGTGCAAGGCAGAGAAGACATAGTCAGAAATCCATAAGGGCGACAGTACAAGGTACAATGACTGAGGGGAGCACAGTGAATAGGCCAAGTAATAACAAAAGGAATAAAACTGGAGATGTTAAGATACAAAACAGAGGTAAAAAAACCCAACATAAGTGTACTTTACCTGAATGCTCGTAGTATTCGGAATAAAGTAAATGAGTTGGTGGCACAAATCATCGTAAATGACTATGATTTAGTGGCCATTACTGAAACATGGTTAAAGGATGGTCACGACTGGGAGTTAAATATCCGAGGGTATCAAACTATTCGGAAGGACAGAGTGGATGGTAAGTGAGGTGGTGTTGCTCTGTTATTTAAGGATGACATCCGGGCAATAGTAAGGGATGACATCGGTGCTATGGAGGATAAGGTTGAATCCATTTGGGTGGAAATCAGGAATAGTAAGGCGAAAAAGTCACTGATAGGAGTAGTCTATCGGCCACCAAATAGTAACGATATGGTGGGGCAGGCAATAAACAAAGAAATAACTGATGCATATAGAAATGGTACAGCAGTTATCATGGGGGATTTTAATCTACATGTCGATTGGTTTAACCAGGTCGGTCAAGGCAACCTTGAGGAGGAGTTTATAGAATGTATCCACGATAGTTTCCTAGAACAGTATGTAATGGAACCTACGAGGGAACAAGCGGTCCTAGATCTTGTCCTGTGTAATGAGACAGGATTGATTCATGATCTCATAGTTAGGGATCCTCTCAGAAGGAGCGATCACAATATGGTGGAATTTAAAATACAGATGGAGGGTGAGAAAGTAAAATCAAATACTAGTGTTTTGTGTTTAAACAAAGGAGATTACAAGGGGATGAGAGAAGAACTAGCTAAGGTAGACTGGGAGCTAAGACTTTATGGTGGAACAGTTGAGGAACAGTGGAGAACCTTCCAAGCGATTTTTCACAGTGCTCAGCAAAGGTTTATACCAACAAAAAGGAAGGACGGAAGAAAGAGGGAAAATCGACCGTGGATATCTAAGGAAATAAGGGAGAGTATCAAATTGAAGGAAAAAGCATATAAAGTGGCAAAGATTGCTGGGAGATTAGAGGACTGGGAAATCTTTAGGGGGCAACAGAAAGCTACTAAAAAAGCTATAAAGAAGAGTAAGATAGAGTATGAGAGTAAACTTGCTCAGAATATAAAAACAGACAGTAAAAGTTTGTACAAATATATAAGACAAAAAAGAGTGGCTAAGGTAAATATTGGTCCTTTAGAGGATGAGAAGGGAGTTTTAATAATGGGAAATGAGGAAATGGCTGAGGAACTGAACAGGTTTTTTGGGTCGGTCTTCACAGTGGAAGACACAAATAACATGCCAGTGACTGATAGAAATGAGGCTATGACAGGTGAGGACCTTGAGAGGATTGTTATCACTAAGGAGGGAGTGATGGGCAAGCTAATGGGGCTAAAGGTAGACAAGTCTCCTGGCCCTGATGGAATGCATCCCAGAGTGCTAAAAGAGATGGCTAGGGAAATTGCAGATGCACTAGTGATAATTTACCGAAATTCACTAGACTCTGGGGTGGTCCCGGTGGATTGGAAATTAGCAAACGTGACGCCACTGTTTAAAAAAGGAGGTAGGCAGAAAGCAGGAAATTATAGGCCAGTGAGTTTAACTTCGGTAATAGGGAAGATGCTGGAATCTATCATCAAGGAAGAAATTGCGAGGCATCTGGATAGAAATTGTCCCATTGGGCAGACGCAGCATGGGTTCGTAAAAGGCAGGTCGTGCCTAACTAATTTAGTGGAATTTTTTGAGGACATTACCAGTGCAGTAGATAACGGGGAGCCGATGGATGTGGTATATCTGGATTTCCAGAAAGCCTTTGACAAGGTGCCACACAAAAGGTTGCTGCATAAGATAAAGATGCATGGCATTAAGGGTAAAGTAGTAGCATGGATAGAGGATTGGTTAATTAATAGAAAGCAAAGAGTTGGGATAAATGGGTGTTTCTCTGGTTGGCAATCAGTAGCTAGTGGTGTCCCTCAGGGATCCGTGTTGGGCCCACAATTGTTCACAATTTACATTGATGATTTGGAGTTGGGGACCAAGGGCAATGTGTCCAAGTTTGCAGATGACACTAAGATGAGTGGTAAAGCGAAAAGTGCAGAGGATACTGGAAGTCTGCAGAGGGATTTGGATAGGTTAAGTGAATGGGCTCGGGTCTGGCAGATGGAATACAATGTTGACAAATGTGAGGTTATCCATTTTGGTAGGAATAACAGCAAACGGGATTATTATTTAAACGATAAAATATTAAAGCATGCCGCTGTTCAGAGAGACTTGGGTGTGCTAGTGCATGAGTCACAGAAGGTTGGTTTACAAGTGCAACAGGTGATTAAGAAGGCAAATGGAATTTTGTCCTTCATTGCTAGAGGGATGGAGTTTAAGACTAAGGGAGGTTATGTTGCAATTGTATAAGGTGTTAGTGCGGCCACACCTGGAGTATTGTGTTCAGTTTTGGTCTCCTTACTTGAGAAAGGACGTACTGGCGCTGGAGGGTGTGCAGAGGAGATTCACTAGGTTAATCCCAGAGCTGAAGGGGTTGGATTATGAGGAGAGGTTGAGTAGACTGGGACTGTACTCATTGGAATTTAGAAGGATGAGGGGGGATCTTATAGAAACATTTAAAATTATGAAGGGAATAGATAGGATAGATGCGGGCAGGTTGTTTCCACTGGCGGGTGACAGCATAACTAGGGGGCATAGCCTCAAAATAAGGGGAAGTAGATTTAGAACTGAGTTTAGGAGGAACTTCTTCACCCAAAGGGTTGTGAATCTATGGAATTCCTTGCCCAGTGAAGCAGTTGAGGCTCCTTCATTACATGTTTTTAAGGTAAAGATAGATAGTTTTTTGAAGAATAAAGGGATTAAGGGTTATGGTGTTCGGGCCGGAAAGTGGAGCTGAGTCCACAAAAGATCAGCCATGATCTCATTGAATGGCGGAGCAGGCTCGAGGGGCCAGATGGCCTACTCCTGCTCTTAGTTCTTATGTTCTTATGTTATGTTCTAAGTACCACTGGTTTAGCATTCACCTTTTGTTGATTTTTGTATTGGTAAGGAAGAGTACCCATACCTTCAAATACCTGAGAAAATCTAGTGAGGATATTTCCAATACCTTCTTGCACAGGTGGAAGAGGTGTGTCTGTGCTGTGGATTTGTTTCACAAGGTGTAAGTCTTGACTGTCTTGTGCATCTGACAGTGATGAATTCTAGCCTCAACAATCTCAAACTGCAAGAGTATCACAGTATCGTTGTAGTCACTGAGAGATAGTTTGATCCTAAAGAAGTAAACGTGTTACCATTGTAGTCACGTAACTGACAATCAGTTTTCTGAATCTTGGGAATATGACAAAGTTGTGACAAATCAAAAGTATTGATTACATTTGCAGATGCAGATGTCCAGTTTGAACACCATCTCAGAACCACTGACTTGTAATGGAGTTTTCGATTCGGATCCCGTGTTCATCAATTCTGTGGGATGCAGCATCTGTGGATAGGAAGTGTTCTTTCCAGTTGTCTGGTACTTCTCCACAATTCCGACAAAGAAATAACCTTCAAGACAATAAGCATCTATATTAACATTAGGCTTACCCAATTTAGAGGTTTCCACATTTGTATTAACACTGAACATTTGTTTGTTTCTTCAGTAAATTTGCAGTTTTAAAGTGTGTCCCTTTTAATGCAGTGCAGCATTGAACAGCAAAGTGATTCAGGTTGCTATATTTGGACCAAATATTTCCATGTGTTGCCATTTGTTATATGGGTGCGCATGTCCACCATGTCCACGTGTCAGGACATTGCTTTCACCATGTGCAAATTAGTTGCGCACATGCGCAGAACGGTCTTCGTCCAAATCGTGTTGTGTGCATGTGCAGAACGACAATGAACATGTGCAATATGGTTGCTGTCTGAAATGTGCTTGTTTCTCAACTGCGCCACAGATCCAACGCAGTCAGCCGCAAGATGCGTTTTCACACCGTCTTACTTTATCAGCGTTTCTGAATATTGATTCTTGGATATTTCATTCGCTCTACACGTTTCAATTCCATCTTCCAATTTTAATTTTTTTCTGCCTTAATAAACGTTCTCTGAGTTTCCCATATTTTGATGCCAAGAACGATTTGATTCCTGACCATCGAATCTGCCAAAATTGAGAAATTGCAGTTTTGTGACTTTAATCTGAAATCAGTAATGAAGCAATTTACGGATCCTCCATCTTTCTGCTGTCTTGTTTTAATGACAAATTGCTCATAAGTTTCAATAATTTGAGCAACGAAGATCACATTTTTCAATAACTACATTAAATTTAATTTTATCATCTTCCATGGAAAGTTGGAAGGAGTTATATCGTTCAATAGCCTGCGGTCCAGCCATTGTTAGAAATAACAGAAGTTTTCTGTTATCACCAGCAGTTTCTACATCTGAGGCAGAGAGGGACAGTTGAAATTCCTCCAGGAATATTTTTGAATTGACATCAATTTTACCAGAAGTCCGGAACTGTTTCAGAGTCTGCAGTTTCTCCATGAGGTCTGGACTTGTCTGGGTGAGTTGATGTAACAGGTCTGGAAGCAGCCTTGCCATCAAAGTCTCAACACGGGCTGATTTTCTTTCTTCTAAGATCCTAACTAATTTTACCTAAATTACTTCGGTAATTACCTGGTACCATGTAATGTTCCTTGTCTTGTTCTCCAAGATAGCCAAAGTCGTAGTGTTTACAAAGAACATTAGGTTATATATTTAAACCAACGCTAGTTTATTTAACACTACGTGAAATGGTTTGCACACTCCACTGATAAACAGGAAAAAATAATTGTATTGAATCTATGTTACAGTAAATAGTTACCTCTCCCTAATACAACCTACACTCTAAGTCAACCTCACACTATCCATCTCTATCAGCTTCTCCCAGAATTCTTAGAGGCACAGTCTTTTCTAAGACTACTCACTGATGCCATCTAGTGTTGATATACATGAACATCATCTTGTTAACCATTTACTCTCCTCAGATTATACATATCATTGCAAACATTTCAAGTCTGCCGATTCTTCACCAGATCTAAAGAGAGGGAGAATGTGTCGAATGCTGTACTTTAGCTGAGAGAGATTGCAACCTTAAGTCAAAACAGGCAAATGGCCTTCTGTGGGAGGGGAGGGTGGGAGGGAGGATTTTTGCATTGAGACAATACATGTATAGGATATTATAAAAAGGGTTTAAGATGGAGCAATATCCCACATGGGCCGACAGTGTAGGAATGATTATCTCCCCCAAGGTCCTTGCGGAGAACGGGCTCCCGCACTGGGAACAGGGAATCTATACTCACCTCGGTATAAACGGTCAGCCAGTAAGGTGCCAACAGAACAGGAACACAGTCGGGATCTACCAGGCAGTGTATATATTCTGTTGAAAATAAAACTACGTTACTTTATGTCCGTCGCTGTGGACTCCCCGTGTCCTTATTAAAGTCACAGTCCAACAGGGAGTTCAATAATCAATGATTGAACCTGCCTCCACCACACTTCCTGACAGTTCATTCCAGATTCTAACCCACTCCTTGTGTGAAATAGATTTTTTCTCACATCACATTTGCTTCTTTTGAAAATCACTAAATTTGTGCCCTCTTGTCCTTGATCCTTTTACCAGCAGGAAGAGTTTCCCCCATCTCTGTCAGGAGAACAACCTCAGCCTAACCAGCCTCTCTTCATCGCTGAAATGCTGCTGCCCAGGGAACATCCTGGTCAATCTCCTCTGCACCCTCGCTGGTCAATTTATAATGCAGCCAACAGGTTGGGTCAACTTGAAATGAAATGAAAATGAAAATCGCTTATTGTCACGAGTAGGCTTCAATGAAGTTACTGTGAAAAGCCCCTAGTCACCACATTCCGGCGCCTGTCCGGGGAGGCTGGTACGGGAAACTTGCAAACATATATCAGTGGCAAGAGTAATGATGCCAGCTGAGGTTACGGCTGGACAATTCAGGTGTTAGGGTGGTACCTGCTCCATAGGTAATAACTTCTATTTTTCTATTTACATACATGGAGCGTGACTACTGAGGTCAGAGGGGTCAGCTGATAAACTTTCAACAAGAAAATAACACATTTACTAAACAAGAAAAGATGAACTAAAATGCACTTCCTCTGCACCCTAGCTATACCTTTACAGGTATATAAGGATAACACAATGACAAAATCTACCTTGGGTGCAATTCTCCCATCGGGAGGCGGGCGCGATTCTCCGCACCCGCGGAAAATCGCAAAGTCGGCCGTGAAAACGACCCGACCCGACACGGCCCCGTTTCCGATGTATTCACGTCCAGGAAACGGGCTAGGAATGGGGCCGCGTAAATCACGTGCTCGATGACTCCGGAACGCGGAGGCAACACGAACACGCCCACGTGACGCCGCCTGACACCGTAAAAAGGTGCGGGTGGGCACAGAAACTGTGGGCCAAGATATCGGAGCCAAGGAGAGCAGCACCGCGATTCTTGGAGGCTGACGTCGTGACGCTGCTGGATTCAATCGAGCAGAGGAGGGGCATCATCCTCCCACGTAGAGGGCATCGGGGATTGGGGCAGAGTGAGTTGAGGGTGGTTCTCTAAGTAGTCATAGACCCAGCGCTCTGGCCCCCCTGGAGAGATGCAATGGCCTTGTTACACTTTGACCATCAACCTGTGCCAGTATCTGAACGGCCTGCTGATACCTGCCGTATTGTAATGATCTACCTGTGCCCCCTCCCCCAACAGGACAAGACCGCTCACAACACCCGTGAGCGGAACAAGACTGGAGGGGGTTCGCCCATTCTGCACCCCCTCACCACGTTTGAGCTGAGGGCCCTGGACCTTGTTGGGGGTTCTGCCACCCGGGAGATCGCGCAATGCGAGGTTGGCGGAACTGCAACAAGTGAGACAACCCTGCATGACAAACACCCCCCCCCCCCCACCGCCCTCCCCCATCCTCTGTCCACACCCTGCCCACTGGGACACCTCCCCCATCCTCTGTCCCTTCACACCCTGCCCACTGGGACACCTCCCCCATCCTCTGTCCCTTCACACCCTGCCCACTGGGATACCTCCCCCATCCTCTGTCCCTTCACACACCCTGCCCACTGTGACACCTCCCCCATCCTCTGTCCCTTCACACACCCTGCCCACTGGGACACCTCCCCCATCCTCTGTCCCTTCACACCCTGCCCACTGGGACACCTCCCCCATCCTCTGTCCCTTCACACACCCTGCCCACTGGGACACCTCCCACATCCTCTGTCCCTTCACACCCTGCCCACTGGGACACCTCCCACATCCTTGTCCCTTCACACACCCTGCCCACTGGGACATCTCCCCATCCTCTGTCCCTTCACACACCCTGCCCACTGGGATACCTCCCCCATCCTCTGTCCCTTCACACACTCTGCCCACTGGGATACCTCCCCCATCCTCTGTCCCTTCACACCCTGCCCACTGGGATACCTCCCCCATCCTCTGTCCCTTCACACACCCTGCCCACTGGGACACCTCCCCCATCCTCTGTCCCTTCACACACCCTGCCCACTGGGACACCTCCCCCATCCTCTGTCCCTTCACACCCTGCCCACTGGGACACCTCCCCCATCCTCTGTCCCTTCACACACCCTGCCCACTGGGACACCTCCCCCATCCTCTGTCCCTTCACACCCTGCCCACTGGGACACCTACCCCATCCTCTGTCCCTTCACACGCTGCCCACTGGGACCGTCCAGCGGCCGGCCGATCAAATCTAAATAACCCGTCTCATTCCCTTCCCTAGGACGTGATGCCGAACGACCAGGGCCGTCTGGCTGCAGACGGACACAGGCATCTGCCCCACCTCACCCGGGGCCGAACGACAGAGGGTGCCCGATCAGCGGGGAGTCCCATCCTCCCCAACCCAATCTGCGGAGCAGGACGCCCAGAGGGTGGCGATACCACAAGCCACAGAAATGGCCAGCGATAACCCTCCGGACTCTGAGCGGCCCCACACCATTGAGGAGGCGCTAAATACAGACAACCTCGGGCTTGCGGCACTGCTATCTCCCACACCATCCACCATCCCACAGACACTCACCCCGGCCGGCCTATTTAGTGATGAGGCTCCTGGGTCACAGTCTGGGTCGCACATCACAGCTGAGCAGGTACAGCAGGTGGAGGTCGGAGCAGCCGAGGGCCCGGACTGGCGGAGGCCAGGCCCAGGCATGCAGCTGGCTCCCAGACGTTTTCCGAGTTCCTGGACTTTCTCAACCCACCCGCACTGCCGATGCCTCAAGAAACCCAGGGAAACAATGGCGGGATGAGGGCTGCCTTCCAGACTCTGCAGACGCTGTTAGAGGAGTCGAACCGCGTCCACGAGCAGGGAGTGGTGCCGCTCTTGGCAGTGACCCAGGCCGACACCGCACGGGTGGCATCCGCGGTGGAGGCAATGGGTCAGGTTCTGCAAGGCGTTGGGGTTAATGTGCATGCGTCATCCTCGGCCCTGGACAGGGTTGCCCTCTCACAGGCAGCAATGTGCCAGAGGTAAAACGACATTGCCGGCGCCCTGCGGGCCTTGGCAGAGTCTCAGCAGGTCATTGGGCAGTCCCAGCACGCCATGGCCCAGTCACAGCACGCCATGGCCCAGTCACAGCACGCCATGGCCCAGTCCCAGCACGCCATGGCCCAGTCACAGCCATGGCCCAGTCACAGCCATGTCCCAGTCACAGCCATGGCCAGTCACAGCCATGGCCCAGTCACAGCCATGGCCCAGTCACAGCACGCCATGGCCCAGTCACAGCCATGGCCCAGTCACAGCCATGGCCCAGACACAGCACGTCCCTGGCCCAGATCACAGCCCATGGCCCAGTCACAGCCATGGCCCAGTCACAGCACGCCATGGCCCGTCACAGCCATGGCCCAGTCACAGCACGCCATGGCCCAGTCACAGCCATGGCCCAGACACAGCCATGGCCCAGTCACAGCCATGGCCCAGTCACAGCCATGGCCCAGTCACAGCCATGGCCCAGTCACAGCCATGGCCCAGTCACAGCACGCCATGGCCCAGACACAGCCACGCCATGGCCCAGACACAGCACGCCATGGCCCAGACACAGCCATGGCCCAGTCACAGCCATGGCCCAGTCACAGCACGCCATGGCCCAGTCACAGCACGCCATGGCCCAGACACAGCACGCCATGGCCCAGACACAGCCATGGCCCAGTCACAGCCATGGCCCAGTCACAGCCATGGCCCAGTCACAGCCATGGCCCAGTCACAGCCATGGCCCAGACACAGCCATGGCCCAGTCACAGCCATGGCCCAGTCACAGCACGCCATGGCCCAGACACAGCACGCCATGGCCCAGTCACAGCCATGGCCCAGACACAGCCATGGCCCAGTCACAGCCATGGCCCAGTCACAGCCATGGCCCAGACACAGCACGCCATGGCCCAGACACAGCCATGGCCCAGTCACAGCCATGGCCCAGTCACAGCACGCCATGGCCCAGTCACAGCCATGGCCCAGTCACAGCCATGGCCCAGTCACAGCACGCCATGGCCCAGTCACAGCCATGGCCCAGACACAGCCATGGCCCAGTCACAGCCATGGCCCAGTCACAGCACGCCATGGCCCAGTCACAGCACGCCATGGCCCAGTCACAGCACGCCATGGCCCAGTCACAGCCATGGCCCAGTCACAGCCATGGCCCAGACACAGCACGCCATGGCCCAGTCACAGCACGCCATGGCCCAGTCACAGCACGCCATGGCCCAGACACAGCCATGGCCCAGACACAGCCATGGCCCAGTCACAGCCATGGCCCAGTCACAGCCATGGCCCAGTCACAGCACGCCATGGCCCAGTCACAGCCATGGCCCAGTCACAGCCATGGCCCAGTCACAGCCATGGCCCAGTCACAGCACGCCATGGCCCAGTCACAGCCATGGCCCAGTCACAGCCATGGCCCAGACACAGCACGCCATGGCCCAGTCACAGCCATGGCCCAGACACAGCCATGGCCCAGTCACAGCACGCCATGGCCCAGTCACAGCACGCCATGGCCCAGTCACAGCCATGGCCCAGTCACAGCCATGGCCCAGTCACAGCCATGGCCCAGTCACAGCCATGGCCCAGTCACAGCCATGGCCCAGTCACAGCACGCCATGGCCCAGTCACAGCCATGGCCCAGTCACAGCACGCCATGGCCCAGTCACAGCACGCCATGGCCCAGTCACAGCACGCATGGCCCAGTCACAGCACGCCATGGCCCAGACACAGCACGCCATGGCCCAGACACAGCACGCCATGGCCCAGTCACAGCCATGGCCCAGTCACAGCCATGGCCCAGACACAGCACGCCATGGCCCAGACACAGCCATGGCCCAGTCACAGCCATGGCCCAGACACAGCCATGGCCCAGACACAGCCATGGCCCAGTCACAGCCATGGCCCAGACAGCACGCCATGGCCCAGTCACAGCACGCCATGGCCCAGTCACAGCCATGGCCCAGTCACAGCCATGGCCCAGACACAGCCAGGGCCCAGTCACAGCCATGGCCCAGTCACAGCCATGGCCCAGTCACAGCCATGGCCCAGTCACAGCCATGGCCCAGTCACAGCCATGGCCCATCACAGCCATGGCCCAGACACAGCCATGGCCCAGTCACAGCCATGGCCCAGTCACAGCCATGGCCCAGTCACAGCCATGGCCCAGTCACAGCCATGGCCCAGTCACAGCCATGGCCCAGTCACAGCACGCCATGGCCCAGTCACAGCCATGGCCCAGTCACAGCACGCCATGGCCCAGTCACAGCCATGGCCCAGTCACAGCCATGGCCCAGTCACAGCACGCCATGGCCCAGTCACAGCCATGGCCCAGTCACAGCACGCCATGGCCCAGTCACAGCACGCCATGGCCCAGTCACAGCACGCCATGGCCCAGACACAGCCATGGCCCAGTCACAGCACGCCATGGCCCAGTCACAGCACGCCATGGCCCAGACACAGCACGCCATGGCCCAGTCACAGCACGCCATGGCCCAGTCACAGCCATGGCCCAGTCACAGCACGCCATGGCCCAGACACAGCACGCCATGGCCCAGACACAGCCATGGCCCAGTCACAGCACGCCATGGCCCAGTCACAGCAGGCCATGGCCCAGTCACAGCCATGGCCCAGTCACAGCCATGGCCCAGTCACAGCACGCCATGGCCCAGTCACAGCCATGGCCCAGTCACAGCCATGGCCCAGTCACAGCCATGGCCCAGTCACAGCACGCCATGGCCCAGTCACAGCACGCCATGGCCCAGTCTCAGCAGGTCATGGCCCAGTCACAGCAGTCAGTCGCCGAGAGCATCAACCGCCTGACACATGTGCTGGATGGCGTCGTGCACTCACAGGTTGAGATCGCACAGTCCCTGGCGGGAATGTCTAACTCCCTGGACTCCGTCTCTGCAAACCTTCGGATCCTGGTGGATACCGTTGCAGGCCTCCAGGACTGGCAGCGCCAGGTGTCGGTGGTGCGACGGGGCACCTCCCCGCTCGCACCTCTGTCCCAAAGTGAGGCCCGGGGGCCACCGGGCTCCCCGAGGGAGGAGGAGGTTTCGGGGCCCGTCCCATTAACTCCATCACGGGACGTCCCGGAATTCTCGGCCTCCCCCCGTCCCATCCCTGGTGCATCGGGTGGGCAGCAGGCAGAGCAGGGTGGCACAATGTCACCCGAGACGCCCGCAGAGCAGCCTGGCCCATCAAGGCCGGGTCGCCCCAGGAAACGCTTGGCCAAGGAGAAACGAGTCGAGGGGGGCGATTCGCAGCAATCCTCCTCCACTCCTGCTGTATCATCTGGGGAATCACTTAGACGTAGTGGTAGGGCCCGTAAGGCAACTAAGATAGACACTGAGTAAGTTGGCACGGGTGAAGGGCA
The DNA here is from genome assembly GCF_902713615.1 of Scyliorhinus canicula. Lineage (NCBI taxonomy): Eukaryota > Metazoa > Chordata > Chondrichthyes > Carcharhiniformes > Scyliorhinidae > Scyliorhinus > Scyliorhinus canicula. The sequence continues at coordinate 81,746 of NW_024055589.1, read as the reverse complement.
CAGTTTAGTTGTAGGGGATAGGGCACCTGTAAATAATTGTTAACATTAAACGCACTGTTCCACCTTACTTGTAATACCGTGTGATTGTTCCACAGCCACAGGAATCGTGATGGTGACCGAGTGTCGCTGGGGTTGACGGGTGGTGAAACTTCGGTGCCGGGTGTGCAGTCCCTTCCCCCCACCCCCTCCCACAGCTAGCCCACGCGGGCACGTGATGGAGTGTCCGTGACGATCTCAGCGGCCACCAAGGTGGATGGTTCAGCTATTGCCATGGGTCAGACTCTCTCTAACGATTCTGAGCTGACAGCTCATCGCAGAGCGGGCTGTCATCATTCCACATGGCACTGATCACACCCGCTGACACAGCCATCAATGCTGTGCCATACCGTCTGGACCCAGTGATAAGGGTGATGTCGAAGTGGAGCAGTGTACACTGAGGGGGGGGGGGGGGGGGGTTGTGCTGGTGGCAGTTGTGTGTTGACCCTCTGCACGACTAGCGATGCAGATGGTGGTTTGGTGTTCAGCGGGGACGTCACATGCGATGCGTGAACCGTGCTGCCACCAGGGCGTCGCGTACCCGCCGTCCTCGCCGGGTCTGTCGTGCCGCCTCCTGGACATCACCAGCACCTGGGTCGTGTCTGCGTGCTGCACCCGCCACTCTGCCAGCCTCCTCCTCCTCCTCCTCCTCCTCCTCCTCCCTCTCCTCCTCCTCCCTCCCCTCCTCCTCCTCCTCCTCCTCCTCCTCCTCCTCCTCCTCCCTCTCCTCCTCCTCCTCCTCCTCCTCCTCCTCCTCCTTCTCCTCCTCCTCCTCCTCCTCCCTCTCCTCCTCCTCCTCCTCCTCCTCCTCCTCCTCCTCCTCCTCCTCCTCCTCCTCCTCCTCCTCCTCCTCTCCCTCTCCTCCCTCCTCCTCCTCCTCCTCCTCCTCCCTCTCCTCCTCCTCCTCCTCCTCCTCCTCCTCCTCCTCCTCCCTCTCCTCCTCCTCCTCCTCCTCCTCTGTGCTGGCATCACTGCCACTGGCTTCTCCCTCCGCCTCCTGCAGCAGGCCATCTCCCCTCTGCATCGCGATGTTGTGCAGCGCACAGCAGACCACAACAATGCGAGCGACCCTGTCGGGCTGGTACTGCAGGGCCCCTCCGGAGCGGTCCAGGCACCTGAATCTCATCTTCAGGAGGCCAAGGCAGCGCTCCACCACACCCCTGGTTGCTGCATGGGCCTCGTTGTATCGGGTTTCCGCATTGGTCTGAGGCCTCCGTATAGGCGTCATCAGCCAAGACCTCAGCGGATAACCCCTGTCGCCTAGCAACCAGCCCCTCAGCCGGGGGGGACGTCCCTCAAACATCGCAGGGATGTACGACTGCGCCAGTATGTAGGAGTCATGCACACTCCCTGGGAACCTTGCACAGACGTTCATGATCCTCATGTGGGGGTCGCATACCACCTGGATATTCATGGAGTATGTCCCCCTTCTGTTTGTGAACACGTCCCTGTCCCCTGCAGGCGGGCGCATGGGGACGTGAACACAATCGATTGCCCCCTGAACCCTCGGTATCCCGGCCACGCTGGCAAATACACGAGCTCGTGAATCTTGACTTGCTCAGTCCTCGGGAAAGGTGATGTAGCGATCCGCGATGGCATAGAGGGCATCGGTCACATCCCGGATGCACCGATGACTGGGAGATCCCGGAGACGTCCCCGCTCGGAGACTGGAAGGAGCCGGTAGCAAAGTAGTTAAGAGCGACCGTCACCTTGATGGCAACCGGGATCGCGTGTCCTCCCCCCGTTCCACGTGGGGCGAGGTGCGCCACGAGGTGACAGATATGTATCACCGTCCCCCTACTCAGCCGGAGTCTCCTCCTGCAGGTGATGTCCGTCATTGTTAGGAAAGAGACCCGGACACGGTACACCCTCGGCCTTGGTCGTCGCCTCTGGCACCGTGGCTGCACCCTCACTCTCTCCTCTTCCTCCTCCCCCCTCCTCCTCCTCCTCCTCCCCCTCCTCCCCCTCCTCCTCTTCCTCCTCCCCATGCTGCTCGACGACTGGCAACTCCTCGGCCCTTCCCTCTGCTGCTGCAGCTGGCCCTGCAGCCACTGCGGGTTGTGGCTGTGGATGCTGCTGCATCTCCAAATGCAGTACAGCGGCCCCAACCACTGCGCAGAACATAGCCGTTCTGTTCACAGACATTGTGCTAACCTACAGAAGGGTGGTGGGGGCAGAGAAACGGGACATGTTAGACGGAGGTTAGTCGACACCTCGGCAGCCGCCTGCCACGGGATACCTGTGTGTCCCGGTGGCCTGGTCGCGCTGCTGACACGCGGGCAGCCTAACCCCTGGTCACTTTCTGCATCCAACGGCCAGTAAACTACGTCCTCCTCACGGGTGGGTCAGTGACCGTGCGGCCGTATCCTCATGACCGGCGCGCCATGGCATTGATGAAACATCAATTGCACGAGAGACGAGCTGCTATACAAAAGTTAGGCTTTAATAATCTAGAACTTAGCCCTGCGGTCGACCACAATAAATGGATTTGACTCTGGCTTTCCCCTGTACAGAATTGTGTCTGTCTTTCCCCTGTACAGATTTGAACGTGTCTTTAACCAGCACAGATTTGAGTGTCTTTCCCCTGTACAGATTTGAGTGTGTCTTTCCCCTGTACAGAATTGTGTGTGTCTTTCCCCTGTACAGATTTGAGTGTGTCTTTCCCCTGTACAGAATTGTGTTTGTCTTTCCCCTGTACAGATTTGAGTGTGTCTTTCCCCTGTACAGAATTGTGTTTGTCTTTCCCCTGGACAGATTTGAGTGTGTCTTTCCCCTGGACAGAATTGTGTCTGTCTTTCCCCTGTACAGAATTGTGTCTGTCTTTCCCCTGTACAGAATTGTGTCTGTCTTTCCCCTGGACAGATGTGAGTCTGTCTTTCCCCTGTACAGAATTGAGTGTGTCTTGACGCTGTCCAGAATTGAGTGTGTCTTTCTCCTGTACAGATTTCATAGAACATAGAACAGTACAGCACAGAACAGGCCCTTCGGCCCTCGATGTTGTGCCGAGCAATGATCACCGTACTTAAACCCACGTAACCCAACAATCCCCCCATTAACCTTACACTACGGGCAATTTAGAATGGCCAATCCACCTAACCCGCACATCTTTGGACTGTGGGAGGAAACCGGAGCACCCGGAGGAAACCCACGCAAACACGGGGAGAATGTGCAAACTCCACACGGACAGTGACCTAGAGCCGGGATCGAACCTGGGACCTCAGCGCCGTGAGGCAGCTATGCTAACCACTAGGCCACCGTGCTGCCCGCCCACTGTACAGAATTGAATGTCCCTTTCCCCAGTACAGATTTGGGTATATCTTTCCCCTGTACAGATTTGAGTGAGTCTTTCCCTTGTAGAGATTTGAGTAGGTTATTTCGCCTGTACCGAATTGAGTGTGTCTTTGCCCTGTACAGATTTGAGTCGGCCTTTACCCTGTACTGATTTGAATGTGTCTTTCCCCTGTTCAGAGCTGAGTGTGTCTTTCCCTGTACAGATTTGAGTGTCCCTCCCCTGTACAGATTTGAGTGTGTCTTTTCCCTGTACAGATTTGAGTGTCTTTACCCTGTACAGATTTGAGTCTGTCTTTCCCCTGTACAGATTTGAATGTGTCTTTCCCCTGTACAGATTTGAGTCTGTCTTTCCCCTGTACAGATTTGAGTGTATGTTTCCCCTGTACAGATTTGAGTGTATGTTTCCCCTGTACAGATTTGAATGTGTCTTTCCCCTGTACAGATTTGAGTGGTATTTTCCCCTGTACAGATTTGAGTGTGTCTTTCCCCTGTACAGAGCTGAGTGGGTCTTTCCCCTGTACAGATTTGAGTGTATGTTTCCCCTGTACAGATTTGAGTGTCTTTCCCCTGTACAGATATGAGTGTCTTTACCCTGTACAGATATGAGTGTCTTTACCCTGTACAGATATGAGTGTATATTTCCCCTGTACAGATTTGTGTGTGTCTTTCCCCTGTACAGATTTGAGTGTGTCTTTCCCCTGTACAGAATTGAGTCTGTCTTTACCCAGTGCAGAGCTGAGTGGGTCTTTCCCCTGTACAGATTTGTGTGTGTCTTTAAACTGTACAGATTTGTGTGTGTCTTTAAGCTGTACAGATTTGCCTGTATCTTTCCCCTGGACAGATTTGCGTCTGCCTTTCCCCTGGACAGATTTGCGTCTGCCTTTCCCCTGGACAAATTTGAGTCTGTCTTTACCATGGACAGACTGGAGTCTGCCTTTCCCCTGTACAGAGCTGAGTGGGTCTTTCCCCTGTACAGATTTGAGTGTGTCTTTAAGCTGTACAGATTTGAGTGTGTCTTTCCCCTGGACAGATTTGTGTCTGCCTTTCCCCTGTACAGGTTTGTGTGTGTCTTGCTCCTGTACACATTTGCGTGTGCCTTTCTCTTGTAAAGAATTGAGTCGGTCTTGACCCTTTAAATATTTAGGTGTGCCTTCCCCATGTACATTTTTGAGAGTATCTTTCCCCGTACAGATTTTGTGTGTGTCTTTCCCTTGTAGAGAATTGAGTCGGTTTTTTCACCTGTACTGAATTGAGTGTGTCTTTCCCCTGCACAGAATTGAGTGCGTCTTTCCCCTGGACAGATTAGACTGTGTCTTTCTGCTGTCCTTATTTTAATGTGTCTTTCCCCTGTACAGAATTGAGTGTCCCTTTCCCTATTACAGAGTTTGGTATATCTTTCACCTGTACTGAATTGAGTTAGTGTTTCCTCTGTGCAAAATTGAGTCTGTCTTTCCCCTTTACAGATTGGTGTATGTCTTTCCCTGTACAGAATTGAATCTGTCTTTCCCCTTTACAGATTGGTGTATGTCTTTCCCTGTACAGAATTGAGTCTGTCTTTCCCCTGTAGAGAGCTGAGTTTGTCTTTGCCCTTTACAGTTTGGTGTATGTCTTTCCCTGTACAGAATTGAGTCAGCCTTTCCCCTGTAGAGAGCTGAGTTTGCCTTTCCCCTGTAGAGAGCTGAGTTTGCCTTTCCCCTGTACAGAATTCAGTGGGCTGGTTTTTCACAAAATGGGACTATTTCCCCACGTTGTTGTAGAAACGCTGGCATTGCACTCCCGAGTGTCCTCAAACAAGATAGACCGACTCATTTACCTTCAGGGGGCTAGAATGGACCCGGAGTAATTCATGCAGCTTTATCTGCAGATATGGGCCCCTGCCCTTGACCCCGCGCATGCGCAGCGCGGTGACCTCCAGCAGCTGCTCCGAGCACCATGGCAGACTCGCACCATTGAGGCAGTTCTGTAATGTAGGCCCCACCGATCAACCACATGCGCCTGTATCAGACAGGCCCGATTTGTGACCCGGCCACCCATAAAGTCCCCCGGGTGCCCGATCCCCCCCCCCCCCCAGGGCAGCCACGGACTGAATCCACAGCCGCCACGCCAGAGTCCCGAGCCGCCAGACAATGTTAGTTCCACACTGTCGGGAACTCAGCCGATTGGCAGCGGAGTATTGCTGGCAAAGTCATTTGTGGATGCTTGGATATTCGGGGTCCAGAGAATTGCCGCACCGTCACTGGGCGATTCTATCGGGAAAGTTGATTCTCCGCTCCCCCCCGTGCCAAACACGATTTCAGCGCAGGGCTGCGGAGAGTCCAGCCCAATGTGACCTTCCTCTGTACAGATGTGCGTGTGTCATTTCTCTGTCCAGTATTGAGTGGGTCAGTTGCCAATACAGCTTTGACTGTTTCTTTTCCCTATCCAGATCTGAGTGGGCCATTTCTCTGTCCAGTTTTAAGTGGGTCAGTTCCCTGTTCAGACTGTAGTGATCTCTTTGTGCATGTACATAAGGGATTAATCAATAGCTCCAGATGATCAGTAGAGGGCCGGACCAACAGGGGTATAAAAGCAACCGCGTTGTGCCTCTCGCTCTCTCTTTCGGGTGTACAGTGACCAGGACAGGAGTGTAGATTAGCTCAGATGGTTCGTGTAGTCAAGCATAGTTACTGTAGATAAATCTTGTTGACCTTATCACTAGTATCAATGTTAAAGTAAAGAACTCACACAATTATTGTTATAGTTACTCAATACACCTTTTGTTACGACTGGACGAGTTCGAGTTTTCCTCATCGAGATTGAGAAACCTCATCAGCAACCAAGGTTTGAGTAACACACGTTACATTCTGTAGTATATCAGAACACACAGAGAAATGTAATAAAAGATGATAGAGCAGTGTAATAAAAGACAGGCCTCAGTGTATTCTGCCCTTGCTTGCAGCTCCATGTGAATCTGTTCTTTACTCATCTTGAAGTGCAGCTGTGCACTGCGAGCTGCAGAGCGAGTAACTGTGAGAGAGCGGGAACATCAACTGCCTGATGTAAGGACGCTGACCATTGACATCAACCCTGTGCCTCTCCACAGGAGCTGACAGACTTGGCAGCCAGTTTATGCTTTTATTCACGTGATCTGTTTATTCTTGCATCTGTTGTTGGATACAAGGGGAAATCTATTTGGACTGGTCATGGGAGATGGGGAACGTCTGTTGTAAAAGGACAGTGATGTGTTGGCTGGGATTGAGGGAGGTTGCATAAGGATACATGGAAGATGTCTAATGGTTAGATGAAATCTGCAATCTTTGAGAATTTGAATGAGTGTAATGGGGGGAGGAATTGTCTTCCAGTTGGGCTGGTTTAGCACAGGATGAAGGAGCTGGCTTTTGAAGCAGACCAAGGCAGGCCAGCAGCACGGTTCAAATATCACCCCAGCCTCTCCGAACAGGAGCCGGAATGTGGCGACTAGGAGCTTTTCACAGTAACTTCATTTGCAGCCCGCTTGTGACAATAAGCCATTTTCATTTCAATGTTTCAATGGACTCTGGATCTGATCTTTTCGAGTGCAAGAACTGTCGGTGGGGCCTGGACGGTCTCTGTCCCTGGGTGAGAATGCTGTCGGTGGGGCCTGGACGGTCTCTGTCCCTGGGTGAGAATGCTGTCGGTGGGGCCTGGACGGTCTCTGTCCCTGGGTGAGAATGCTGTCGGTGGGGCCTGGACGGTCTCTGTCCCTGGGTGAGAATGCTGTCGGTGGGGCCTGGACGGTCTCTGTCCCTGGGTGAGAATGCTGTCGGTGGGGCCTGGACGGTCTCTGTCCCTGGGTGAGAATGCTGTCGGTGGGGCCTGGACGGTCTCTGTCCCTGGGTGAGAATGCTGTCGGTGGGGCCTGGACGGTCTCTGTCCCTGGGTGAGAATGCTGTCGGTGGGGCCTGGACGGTCTCTGTCCCTGGGTGAGAATGCTGTCGGTGGGGCCTGGACGGTCTCTGTCCCTGGGTGAGAATGCTGTCGGTGGGGCCTGGACGGTCTCTGTCCCTGGGTGAGAATGCTGTCGGTGGGGCCTGGACGGTCTCTGTCCCTGGGTGAGAATGCTGTCGGTGGGGCCTGGACGGTCTCTGTCCCTGGGTGAGAATGCTGTCGGTGGGGCCTGGACGGTCTCTGTCCCTGGGTGAGAATGCTGTCGGTGGGGCCTGGACGGTCTCTGTCCCTGGGTGAGAATGCTGTCGGTGGGGCCTGGACGGTCTCTGTCCCTGGGTGAGAATGCTGTCGGTGGGGCCTGGACGGTCTCTGTCCCTGGGTGAGAATGCTGTCGGTGGGGCCTGGACGGTCTCTGTCCCTGGGTGAGAATGCTGTCGGTGGGGCCTGGACGGTCTCTGTCCCTGGGTGAGAATGCTGTCGGTGGGGCCTGGACGGTCTCTGTCCCTGGGTGAGAATGCTGTCGGTGGGGCCTGGACGGTCTCTGTCCCTGGGTGAGAATGCTGTCGGTGGGGCCTGGACGGTCTCTGTCCCTGGGTGAGAATGCTGTCGGTGGGGCCTGGACGGTCTCTGTCCCTGGGTGAGAATGCTGTCGGTGGGGCCTGGACGGTCTCTGTCCCTGGGTGAGAATGCTGTCGGTGGGGCCTGGACGGTCTCTGTCCCTGGGTGAGAATGCTGTCGGTGGGGCCTGGACGGTCTCTGTCCCTGGGTGAGAATGCTGTCGGTGGGGCCTGGACGGTCTCTGTCCCTGGGTGAGAATGCTGTCGGTGGGGCCTGGACGGTCTCTGTCCCTGGGTGAGAATGCTGTCGGTGGGACCTGGACGGTCTCTGTCCCTGGGTGAGAATGCTGTCGGTGGGGCCTGGACGGTCTCTGTCCCTGGGTGAGAATGCTGTCGGTGGGGCCTGGACGGTCTCTGTCCCTGGGTGAGAATGCTGTCGGTGGGGCCTGGACGGTCTCTGTCCCTGGGTGAGAATGCTGTCGGTGGGGCCTGGACGGTCTCTGTCCCTGGGTGAGAATGCTGTCGGTGGGGCCTGGACGGTCTCTGTCCCTGGGTGAGAATGCTGTCGGTGGGGCCTGGACGGTCTCTGTCCCTGGGTGAGAATGCTGTCGGTGGGGCCTGGACGGTCTCTGTCCCTGGGTGAGAATGCTGTCGGTGGGGCCTGGACGGTCTCTGTCCCTGGGTGAGAATGCTGTCGGTGGGGCCTGGACGGTCTCTGTCCCTGGGTGAGAATGCTGTCGGTGGGACCTGGACGGTCTCTGTCCCTGGGTGAGAATGCTGTCGGTGGGGCCTGGACGGTCTCTGTCCCTGGGTGAGAATGCTGTCGGTGGGGCCTGGACGGTCTCTGTCCCTGGGTGAGAATGCTGTCGGTGGGGCCTGGACGGTCTCTGTCCCTGGGTGAGAATGCTGTCGGTGGGGCCTGGACGGTCTCTGTCCCTGGGTGAGAATGCTGTCGGTGGGGCCTGGACGGTCTCTGTCCCTGGGTGAGAATGCTGTCGGTGGGGCCTGGACGGTCTCTGTCCCTGGGTGAGAATGCTGTCGGTGGGGCCTGGACGGTCTCTGTCCCTGGGTGAGAATGCTGTCGGTGGGGCCTGGACGGTCTCTGTCCCTGGGTGAGAATGCTGTCGGTGGGGCCTGGACGGTCTCTGTCCCTGGGTGAGAATGCTGTCGGTGGGGCCTGGACGGTCTCTGTCCCTGGGTGAGAATGCTGTCGGTGGGGCCTGGACGGTCTCTGTCCCTGGGTGAGAATGCCGTAGGTGTGGAATTCACTGCAGCGTGTGATGGGATTTCCCATTTTGTTGGTAATCGGAGCTCACAGCCATTCATCAGAACAGCGTGGGAACGGTGAAATGGAGACTGGCATCAGCTCCGGATCAACAAACATCAAAAGGACACGGGCTGGTCAGAGAGCGGTGAAGGAGATTAATGTGGAATAGGAATGCGGAGAGGGGGATGGGCAATTAGCAAGAGGGGTGGGAGTGAATAGGGAGAGGGAAGGTGAGAGAGTCAGAATCTGCCCTGCTGGAGGCAGTGGTACATTGAACTCCTACAGTGTAGAAGTGGCCATTCGGCCCATCATGTCTGCACCGACCCCGCTGAAAGACCCACCCAACCCAGGCCCACTCCGCCACCCTATCGCCTGTAATCCCTGTAACCTGCCGGCAATTTAACGCGGCCAATCCAAGTAACCTGCACATGTTTGGACTGTGGGAGGAAACCGGAGCACCCGGAGGAAACCCGCGCACACACGGGGAGGACGTGCAGACTCCACACAGACAGTGACCCAGCCGGGAATCGAACCTGGGACCCGGGAGCTGTGAAGTAACTGTGCTAACCACTGTGCTGCTGTGTCACCCAGGAGATTGCTGAGGCTATGGAAAGGGCTAAAGGGGAGGGTGGGGGTGCGAAGGAACTGCAAAGCATGGAAGCAGGCGCGGTCCCACCGTGTTTGTTGGGAAACCACTGGTAGTAGGAGGGGGGCACGGGGAGGGGGGGGCACGGGGAGGGGGGCACGGGGAGGGGGGGCACGGGGAGGGGGGGCACGGGGAGGGGGGCACGGGGAGGGGGGGCACGGGGAGGGGGGGCATGGGGAGGGGGGGCACGGGGAGGGGGGGCACGGGGAGGGGGGCACGGGGAGGGGGGGCACGGGGAGGGGGGGGCACGGTGAGGGGGGGCACGGGGAGGGGGGGCACAGGGGAGGGGGGCACGGGGAGGGGGGCACGGGGAGGGGGGCACGGGGAGGGGGGCACGGTGAGGGGGGGCACGGTGAGGGGGGGCACGGGGAGGGGGGCACGGGGAGGGGGGCACGGTGAGGGGGGCACGGGGAGGGGGGGCACGGGGAGGGGGGCACGGGGAGGGGGGGCACGGGGAGGGGGGCACGGGGAGGGGGGGCACGGGGAGGGGGGCACGGGGAGGGGGGCACGGGGAGGGGGGGCACGGGGAGGGGGGCACGGGGAGGGGGGGCACGGGGAGGGGGGGCACGGATGGG